>NW_021633954.1:0-50532 GCF_004799145.2 Neltuma alba
AAGATAAATAGAATAGACATTTTAATTTAAAATTAAAAATAAATCTAATAATTAACTTTTTTACTTTATTTTTGTCATTGTATTCCTGTGGGTTGGAATTGAAACATGGGTATTTTGCTTGTATCAGTAAGGGCCTATTTGGTTTGAAGGAGTGGTAGAGAAAGGAAGGGTAGGGTAAGGAAGGAAAGTTTTTAATCTTATCTTGTTTGATTTAGTTGGAAGAAAAGGGAAGTAAGAAATTTTTAATGATCTCTTCTTTGGTTTAAGAGAAAGCAAAGGGGAGGTAATAACTAATTTATCATTATATTCTTACATGCTATTTTAGATTTTTTTAACTTCTATATTATATAAATTAATTCAAACCTTATTTCAAATTTTATAATTTATAAAATTCACTCTCATGTCGACGTGTCACTTTGTGTATAAAGCAATTAATATGATGATATTTTTATAGAGAAAATTGTAAAAAAAAATACCTTGGAATTGCAAAAACGCAGATAAGGATTCTTGACAACTTCACTTTGGGTTTTAACAATAATAATATATCATGAAGTTGTCAAAACCCAAAGTGAAGTTGTCAAGGGTCTCTATCTGCGTTTTTGCAATTCCGAGGTCTTTTTTTTTCAATTTCCCCATTTTTATATCTCTAATTGACATAATAATTATTTAGAAGATCAAAATTAACAAATTTGATCCGATCTAATACCTTTTGGATAGCATTAGTAAAATTATTAATTTTTTTTATTTAAACTTGGTTCAAGCAAAATGAACTCGGGTGAAAAAAAAAATGACTAGTTGATATTAAAATCTCAACATAAATCGTATCCTATGGATAAGTAAGATGTAAGTGGTGGAGAGGGAAAATGAACTCTTCCCCTCATTTAGTTACAAATTTTGAAGAGAAGAGAAGCCAAAATGTTATCTCCCCTCTATCCTCCTATCCTCATTTTAGCTCCCTTCCAAAAATTAAGGTTTTTTTGGAGGGTAACTAAAATTTTGGATCACTATACCATTATATTTTTTATTTGATATTTTACTATTACCCATAAAATATATTATAATAATATGTATTTCATTAAAAATATATATAAATTAAATAAAAAATAAAAAATATATTTCAATAAAAATTATAATATTATAAATTTAATATTTTTTATAAATATATTATTTTTATTGAATATATTTTAAAGCTAAAAAAAGCATAGCGAGAATAAAATTTCATTTTTTCAAAGCATATCAAATTTGTTAATTTGATTATTTCAAATATTTTATTGTATTAATTAGAATAAAAAATACTGTACCAATTTTTTAATGCATATGTTAACATGATAAGACAGAATTTTTATTAAATTATATAATTTAAATTAAGATGTAATTAGTTTATATAATATATTAATAAAAAATATATTAATATATAAAGATAAAATGATAAATTCATTATTACTATCCTTCCCTCCACTCTCTTAAATCAAATAAGAGATTATTAAATATCTTTGTCTCCTTCTTTTTTAATCAAATCAAATAAAGTGAGAGTAAAACTTTCCTTATCCTCCCCCCCCCCCACGCCACCACCGGCAAACCAAGGAGGACCTAAGGAAAAAGAGTAAAAGAATGGATTTATTTTGATTTTTATTTCATATTTTTAATATATTTTTATTTAAATTTATATCTTTTGTCCACGTTTAAATTCATCATCATCTACGTCTGCACAACAGAGGCCGGTAAATTATTAATCAATTTGGACTGAGCAGCATGGGTCCACTGGAATAGAGGCAAAAGCAAAACTACGTGCGATTGTTACTACAGTTTTCTTCAAAAGACTTGATTAAAATAAAACCAATGAGGGATCAAATTTCCATTAAAAAAGTAATCACATTTAGTACCTATCTTAAACAGAATTATCTCCAATAGAAATATATCTATATCTGCCAAAAAAATTTTGAAAAAAAAACCAATTTTATTAAGAAAATAAAATGATCCTCAACCAAATATACTCCTTTAGATGAGAAATTACGAAACCAATAAAGACCAAGAGGCCTAATAAAAAGATAAAAACGGAAATACCGAACAACAACGTGAATTGAAAAAAAACATGGAAAGAAATGTTGAGAACTTGGCCATAGAATATCCTGAAAAATGGCAAGCCTGCAGCTAAAAATATTACTCTATCTGGTTCTTACAATAAACACACAATAAAAGAATTTACATATAAATTAATGAAGTTAGTTAAAATTAGTCATTTTTTATCAAACACTCCCTCCAATCTTATATGTAAGATATAAGTAATTAAATTACGTAAATTAAAATTTTAATTAAAATTAATTAAATGTAACAAATTTGTAAGAAACGTTTTTCTCTTTCCAAATATACCTTATTTATAGAAAGGATGATTGAAAGATGGAATGAGTGAAAAATGAGGAAAAATGTGTAAGAAAAAGAAGGTGAAAGAGAGTCTACCTAAAGGGAGAGAATAAATGCAAAGACAACTGACGAATATGGGTAAAAATACAAAAAAGGTGAATTAGAATTTCATAGATATACAAGTATTAAAAAAATCAGTCATATCTGAAAAATTATAACTCATACAGAGAATTGAAAGACGTATCAAAATTACTATCAATAAGATTATTTGGTTGATTCCGGCAAAAAAAGGATTATGTGTTTGATTAATTTATATTTGGTTAAGAATATTAGGTAGGAAAATTAATATTTTAAATGAAAAACATGTTATATTATGAAATATGTTAAATATAATATAGGAGTATATAAGAACAATAATTAATGACAAACTAGAGATATTAATGTCCTGGCGCGGGCTTTTTTAGAAGTGATTTTATAATATACAAAATAAATATATGAAGAGATTTATCTTAATTTTAAAAAATACTTTTAAAAAATATTTTTAGAGATATCCAAACACCCTGAGGAGAAACAAAAGTAGTGGAACAAAGATTGCAACAACTTGCAGTCTCTATGTCCATCTTAACTAAAATCGGACCGGTTAGTGAACTGTTCGAGATAGTGGATCAAGAGTCAGTGGATTAGACTGGAGTCAAACAGGTAATAATTAAAATAAATTTAATTTAATGAAAACGCAAAAAGTATTTATATTTTAATAATAAAAAATAATATTTAATTTTTTATTTAAATACCATGTGAAATTTTTCTTCCTTTTACTTTTGTTCTTTTTTTGGGTTTCTCCTCACGTCACTCACTTGCTGAATTCTCTCTTTTTATTTTTTACTTTTTTCCCCATCCCTACTCTCTTGCTTTTTCATCTCCCTCCAACACGTGAATGCTCTCGTTTCTTTTCCCTGCTTCAACACGCATGAATGATCTGGATTACGGTGACTTTTCGCTAATTAATGACAAACTAGAGATGCTGATGTCCTGGCGCAGGCCCAACCTAATTCTTGAGGCAGCTTGTTCTCATTTATTTTTGTAACGAAGTGCACAGCGACTGATAAAAAAACTATTTAAATAGAAATCAAATTATAATTTTAAAAATAATTTTCTAATAAGTAAAAAAATTTATCTTAATTTATAAAAAATACTTTTAAAAAATATTCTTTAGAAATATCTAAACATCCTGAAAAAAGAAACAAAAGTAGTAGAATAAAGGCTGCAGCAACTTTGCAGTCTCTTTGTTCATCTTAACTAAAAAGATGGTTAAAAAATAAGGTACTTAGAACCGAACTGATTAGTAAATTGGCCGAGACAGTGAGTTAGATCAGAGTCAATTTAGAATCAGATGGGTAGTAATAAAAATAAATTTAATTTAATGAAAATGCATAAAATATTTATATTTAATAATAAAAAATAATATTTAATTTTTTATTTAAATACCATGTTTCTTCCTTTTATTTTTTGTCTTTTTCATGGTCTCCCCTCATGTCACTCATTGACTTCTCTCTTTCCATTTTTGACTTTTTTCCATCCCTACTCTCTTCCTTTTTCATCTCTCCCAATGCTCTTTTTTCTTTTCCCCATTTCAACATGTATAAGTGATCAGATGATAAAACTGGTTGATAGCTTCTACTCCTCCTTACTCTATGAGTAGCATTATATGCGTTCAAATCTGGATTTTCAATGGCGACCATTTTGCTCTGTAGTTTGTATGCGCATTGCCATTCTGCAATCACTACTCTAACTGCCATCGTGCTAAGCACCAACTTGTCCATAGACAAAATAGTGCCGATTGCGTCTTCCGAGAAAATGACACCAAATGCACCAGTGTCTCACCATCTCTAAAGATCTCACTCCAATCGCCGTCGGAACTGTCAAGGGTAGGCTAACATAACCACTCTCACCCCTCTCGTCCTCTATTAGCGAAACAACTCCTCTTCTTTACTACACTTGTCACTAAGAAAGTATCTAACTTCAAGCTTTGGCCATAATGACTGGCAATTTTTTTTTTTCAGCAAGGAGGTAAACCAGTAACCCGCCCAACCCACAAGGTTACATGGGTTAATCCCGAGTTATCCCAAGTTAGGGCAGCTTACACCAGGTCACAAAAATTCCAAGTTAGAAACTTGATCGGACTGGCCATATGATTAGGTCCCTGAGTTTCGAACTGACTTGGTCGGTTTGGTTCGAGTTTTAATACAATGTTAAATAGTTAACTTATAAATATTAAAAAACTTAGTTAGAGTATTTATTTATAATATTTAATTTTTAAAAATATTTTTATTAATTACGTGTATTAAAATAAAAAACTTTTAATATCAATATACATAATCACCATAAGAGCCTATTAGGTTGGAAGGGAGAGTGGGGGACGAAAAGGAAAATAAACCTCTCCTTCCATTTAGTTAAAAATTTTAGAGGAAAGGAGAGCCAAAATCTTCCTCCCTCTCTCGTTTCCTCTAAATTGGGGTTTTTTTTCTTAGGGGAGCTAAACTTTGGGATAATTTTATCCTTATACTCTTCCGGTCCTTAATATAAAACCTATTTAACTAATTTGATTAGATTAAGAAAGTTAGGTAAGTTAGTTAATTATCAGAAAAGTGACACATTTTTCCTAAAATACCATAATCATCTTTCTTAATACCCCTCTCCCTCTTCTACTTGATTATGGTTGAGAGAGTATTCATAGGGATAATTTAGAGAAAATTGATAAATATGAAAAATGGGTCATATATTCAGGACCAAAACCAACTCAAGAATTGGTCCTATATTAAGGATTGGAGGAGTATTTTTTTTTTGGGAAAATGACAGCAAAATACTATGTGAATTTCAAAAAGACAAATAAGGCACCTGAATAAGCAAAATGACAAATAGGGCACTGGGTACTAATTTGGAATTTAGATTTTTGGCCAAAAGACCGCAATGCGCTTATTATGTTTGAAAACTGAGGAGATGGAGAAAGGCAGAAACTGGCTCCACTTCGCGAAAACAAGACCCCCAGTCAACGAAACAGAAACTGCTTCCACTCGGCGAAAGCAACCCCCCACTCAGTGAAAGCAACCCCCTACTCAGTGAAACAGGAACTGGAACTACCTCCAGTCGGTGAAAGCAACCCGCCGACCCGACGAAAGCAACCCGGCGAAATAGAAAGTGCCCCCACTTGGCGAAACCAAATCCAAGCTCCTCTATTAACCAAAAAGGGTTCTCTGAAATCACATTGCCGCCGTCGCTTTCGAAACTAAACAGGTAGGGAACTTGAATATTGTTGTTCATAGAGCATTTTCAATGGGTCCTCGAACCTTAAAATGTAATTATGCAGTGATGCTCTTTGTGGTTCCATCTTTGTTGTTCCCATAGAAGTTGCTGTAGGACGAAAAAAGTTGTTTCCATCTTATTGCTCATGTGTTTGGTTGTGTACACATTTGGAAATGATTGTGATTGATAGTGTTTAATCTATTTTGGGTGGCCTTTAATTGGAACAAAGGATTGCTTTTGTTGTGGTGATTGTTTTATTTTGATTTGAAGGAAAACAACAAAATGGAAAGGATAGTTTTGTCAGTGTTATTTGACTTTGTTAAAAAGAGTATAGCTTTCTACGTGGAGAAGGTGAGATTTTAAGGAAGTTGAATTTAGTAAAATTTTGTCTGCATGTGCGGCAATGATAAAGTTACTTTCATTATCATTGAATGGTTTAGGTTGAAAAGTTTGTCCTTGCGTGGGTAAAATTTGCAACGGTTATCCTGTTGTAGTAATTTAGAAAGCAGTAATTCTATTAGCTGAGTAGTAAATTTGATGAGGTAAGTAGTAAATAGTACTAATTGGTTTTGTATTGAAATAACAACTATTGGTCTGAGAACGACTAAATTTGTGTTGGCAATGACTGCATTTGCTAACTGATATGTTAATGAAATTTACAAAATTAATTAGAGTAATTGACTACATTCGCTAATGCAAAAGAATAGATTTGGTATGGGAATGACAACATGTTGTGATGCAAATTTAATTGAGTGGACAATGATGTTGAGGTGATATATTAATAAAATTTACTACATTTGTTAGTAGAATTTACTACATTTGGTAATTGATTGGACAATAGTTATGAGGTGATATGTTAATGAAATTTACTACATTTATTAGTGGAGTTTACTACATTAGTCAATGAAAGTGACTAGATTTGTTATGGGAATAACAACATTGTCATGATGCAAATTCATTTGACTGGACAATGATTTTGTAGATATGTTAATGAAATTTACTACATTTGTTAGTAGACTTGACTACATTTGTTAATTGATTGGACAATGGTATTTTGGTGATATGTTAATAAAATTCACTATATTTGTTAGTGTAATTGACTATATTTGTTAATGGAATTGACGACATTGTTGTGAAAGAAATATATTATTATGAATGACTAACAAGTGGTGTCATTGCAGAAGGAGAGGCAAGTGGATAAGTGAAGAATGGGTACATGTTGTTTCTCCATGAATTTAAGGCAGGCAAACAGTTTAGGAACATGAGAGAAGAAGTTAGGGAGGCAGCAAAGGCGTGGAGGGAGCTGCCACCGGAGGAGAGGAAGAAGTATAATGATAAAGTGAACAAACCAAAGAAGCAAGGGACGAAGAAGAAGCGGATGAAAAAAGTTGCTTTTAGCACCCGTTGCTCAGTTTGGCAATACAAGTCATTGGTGAAATTTATAAATAGCAATGACAGATTGAAAGCCAAGGTATAAAGTTTGGGATTCGCAAGTTTGCTTGACATGGGATGTGAGAGACTCCCTCATGACCTCATACGCATGCTTTGAGCATATGATCTGCCTACCCATCAATTTACAATAAGGGGGAAGATCAAGGAAATTGATGTAAAAGATGTTGCAGAGTTGTTGGATGTACCCCACACAGGGGAAAAGGTAAGAATGGATGTGGATGATGATGATGAAACATATAGGAAGTTGAAGAATGAATATGGTAAAGTCTCTTTTACCAAGGTACTCAAAGACATTAAATTTGGGGAGAATGAAGAGAACTTTGAGTTCTTGTTCATGTTGTACACACTTGGGAGTTTTCTAGCTCCTACCTCACAAACAACAGTGAGTGACAAGCTAGTAAGGGTGATGTGTTGTACTATGAATGGATTTCACCGATTTGATTGAGCCACATACATTGTGAACAACTTGTAGAAAGAAATGGAAGATTATGTTGAAGTGTATAGAAATGTAGGGGAAGACAATGATGAAGGGAGTTGCAATGTCAGATGATGCATCTACCTCTTATTGGTATGTATTTATTACCATTGTTTTTTTGTTGTATGTTTGAATCGAGTGATGATAAAGTTAATAATTTGATGTTGCAGTTATATCTTGTTGAGCGCTTCCCATTATCTAAATCTGTTAGAGATGGGTCAATAAATGCTATTCAATTCTAGACTACTGAGAGGATAAAGGAGATGACAAAGAAAGAAAGGCGGAGCAACAGAGGCTTATTGTATAAGGAGAAGGGCTCTAAAGTTAGGTTGAGAATGAGGAGAGAATAAGGAGAAGTGTCGCTGACTTACACCCGGTTTGTGCTTTGCTTGGTAATTTCAATGTTCATTAACAAGATGAAATGTTTGACCTTTTTTAATAATGTGATGCAAGAGTTGCAGAGCTTACATCAAAAGTTGATGGCTGTAATTGATTTAAGCTACAAGAGACTTATTAGTGCAGTAGAGGATGAGCTACATAAGGTGCACATAATGATGGAGGAAAATCGTACTGTGAGAGATGAGGGCCCTAGTGAAGTTGGAGATAAATATAAGGGAGAAGATGAAGCTGATGGTGATGATGATGATAACGAGGGAGGTGATGATGATGGACAGGACTCGAGTCACGTACCTCATCATGGAGATGACTCAGCCGAGGTCGACATGATTGATGTTGAGGAAGAAGGATTATAAGTAGGAAATATGGATTCCCCTGATGTTTTCCCCATGGACAAGAATGCACAGCTCGGGAGATCACAGAGGGAGGTGAAGTCAGCCATAAGTTCTCCATGGATTTTGACAAGGCCTGTTAAGAGGAAAAAGAGAAATATGGAGGAAAAGGACAAGTTTTTTAACATGATATCCTGCATGTGTTCAAGTCAGGAGGGTGACAGGTAAGTTACTATTCGCATGACTATGAATAATATTACTTATAGGTTGTTTACTGATTAACTACACACATAATGATACTGGGAACACATTTTTAGGCCTTTAGTTAAAATATCTGATGAGGATATCACTTGAGATCAGCTAAGGACACTTGGAGGAATTGAGAGAATAGGTAACCGGGTAAGTTAGTATTATGATCTTGGGCTGAGTGCTATAACTTTTATATTTGATGCTCATGTATACCTATAGAAAAAACTAAAATTTACTTACAAACAGCTCATGTCAGTTGTGTGCAAGACTTTACTGGCTGATATGAAGAGCGAAGGAGAAGTGAAGTGACACATATTTGATGCTAACTTTATGGTAAGGTTGCTAAGATGTTTACAAAACAATTAATACTACATGACTAATCATTCAATATTGCAGGCAATACTAGCTGCAAACCCATCTCGGTGGGATGCTAGAAAATGAGAAAAGCAGTTTTTGCCTGAATATGTCGGTTACAATATGGGAGACTGTGACTTGATATTTGGACCTATACTTGTTGGTGTTGACTGGTTTTGTCTTGTGCTTGAGCCTAAGACAATGAATTTCTATGTGCTGGGCTCAATGAAGCCAAGTTTTGCTACTAAGAAGAGTAAGAAGAAAGGTACAGCTGATGATGATATCATGACTGTGGTCACCGGATATGTAAGAATATTGTTACTGTTCTTGTGTAAGATGCTGTTTGTTTACCAATTTATTTACAAATGCAAGTATGTGTTGTGTAGAGGGATCGATTTTATGACATGATTAAGATAGTAAAGCTCAATACCATTGGAAAGAAGCAGATGAGTGACATTATTTGGGCCCCTGTTCCTCAACAAAACAATCTGTGAGTGGTATTACTTATTGATATAATAATGTATGAATGCTACTTTGTGTTTCACTCATGGACATTGTTGCCATGTGCAGGCGAGACTGTGGCATTCATGTTTTAATATGGTTGAGCAAATGGGAGTCTGGTGTGATGCTTGACTACAATAAAGAATATGTTGCTAATTTCCGATGAAACCTAATGTGGTGGCTTGTTAATAATGAGCTCAATTCAAGACGTGAAGAAGCATTGAAATTGCTGTCATCCACAGAACCCACACTGAGAAAAAATCAGCATGCATCACAACACTAAATTGTGCTGTCTAAGTTTAATGATGTTTTAGTTAAAGTTATGTATGTAAGGGGATTTGCAAACTGTTTTCAGGGAATGTAAAGGTGCCTCATTTTCAAGTAATATTAAACCATTTTCCCATAATGTTACTACACATGTAACGAGATTTACAATTCTCGACAACCTGTTTTGAGAGGCAGCGTAACTTTTCTCAACAAAAACACAAATACCACGCTGAGTTTGACAAGACACATAGTGGGAATAACAACTTTTACAGTGAGTGATACTACTTGTTCAGTGGGTTTTTCAACCTTATGTTTATTGGGTTGGGCAACTTTGGTTTTAAAACGATACAACTCGGTGCTGAATTTTGCAAAACACATAGTGGGATTTACAACTTTCACAATGAGTGTTACAACTTCTATAATGGGTTTTGCAACCTTCTGTTTTTCTTTGGGCAACCTTTCTTTTAGAAACCATACAATTCCACGCTGAATTTCACAAAACACATAGTGGGATTTGCAACATTCACAGTGCGATTTACTATTTGTATAGTGGGTTTTGTAGCCTTATATTTATTGGGCTGGGCAACTTTGGTTCAAAAACAATAGAACTCGGCGCAGAGTTTTGCAAAACACATAGTAGGATTTACAACTTTCACAGTGAGTGTTACAACTTCTGTAACGGGTTTTGCAACCTTCTATTTTTCTCTAGGCAACCTTTCTTTTAGAAACCATACAATTCCACGCTGAATTTCACAAAACACATAATGGGATTTGCAACATTCACAGTGCGATTTACTACTTGTATAGTGGGTTTTGCAGTCTTGTGTTTATTGGGTTGGGCAACTTTGGTTCTAAAACAATAGAACTCGGTGCTGAATTTTGCAAAACACATAGTGGGATTTACAACTTTCACAGTGAGTGTTACAACTTCTCTAATGGGTTTTGCCACCTTCTGTTCTTCTCTAGGCAACCTTTCTTTCAGAAACCATACAATTCCACGCTGAATTTCACAAAACACATAGTGGGATTTACAACTTTCAAAGTGCGATTTACTGCTTGTATAGTGGGTTTTGCAGCCTTATGTTTATTGGGCTGGGCAACTTTGGTTCTAAAACAATAGAACTTGGCGCTGAATTTTGCAAAACACATAGTGGGATTTACAACTTTCACAGTGAGTGTTTCAACTTCTGTAATGGGTTTTGCAACCTTCTGTTTTTCTCTGGGCAACCTTTCTTTGAGAAACCATACAATCCCACGCCAAATTTCACAAAACACATAGTGGGATTTGCAACTTTTATAGTGCCATTTACTACTTGTATAGTGGGTTTTGCAGCCTTATATTTATTGGGCTGGGCAACTTTGGTTCTAAAACAATAGAACTCGGTGGTGAATTTTGCAAAACACATAGTGGGATTTAAAACTTTCACAGTGAGTATTACAACTTCTATAATGGGTTTTACAACCTTCTGTTTTTCTCTAGGCAACCTTTCCTTGAGAAACCATACAATTCAATGCTGAATTTCATAAAACACATAGTAGAATTTACAACTTTCACAGTGCGATTTACTACTTGTATAGTGGATTTTGCAGCCTTATGTTTATTGGGCTGGGTAACTTTGTTCTAAAACAATAGAACTCCGTGCTGAATTTTGCAAAATACATAGTGGGATTTACAACTTTCACAGTGAGTGTTTCAACTTCTGTAATGGGTTTTGCAACCTTCTGTTCTTCTCTGGGCAACCTTTCTTTTAGAAACCATACAATTCCACGCTGAATTTCACAAAATACATAGTGGGATTTACAACTTTCACAGTGTGATTTACTACTTTTATAGTGGATTTTGCAGCCTTATGTTTATTGGGCTGGGTAACTTTGGTTCTAAAACAATAGAACTTGGCGCTGAATTTTGCAAAACACATAGTGGGATTTACAACTTTCACAGTGAGTGTTACAACTTCTCTAACGGGTTTTGCAACCTTCTCTTTTTCTCTAGGCAACCTTTCTTTTAGAAACCATACAATTCCACGCTGAATTTCACAAAACAGATAGTGGGATTTGCAACATTCACAGTGCGATTTACTACTTGTATAGTGGGTTTTGCAGTCTTGTGTTTATTGGGTTGGGCAACTTTGGTTCTAAAACAATAGAACTCGGTGCTGAATTTTACAAAACACATAGTGGGATTTACAACTTTCACAGTGAGTGTTACAACTTCTCTAATGGGTTTTTCAACCTTCTGTTCTTCTCTGGGCAACCTTTCTTTCAGAAACCATACAATTCCACGCTGAATTTCACAAAACACATAATGGGATTTACAACTTTCACAGTGCGATTTACTGCTTGTATAGTGGGTTTTGTAGCCTTATGTTTATTGGGCTGGGCAACTTTGGTTCTAAAACAATAGAACTTGGCACTGAATTTTGCAAAACACATAGTGGGATTTACAACTTTCATAGTGAGTGTTTCAACTTCTGTAATGGGTTTTGCAACCTTATGTTTTTCTCTGGGCAACCTTTCTTTGAGAAACCATACAATCCCACGCCAAATTTCACAAAACAGATAGTGGGATTTGCAACTTTCACAGTGCCATTTACTACTTGTATAGTGGGTTTTGCAGCTTTATGTTTATTGAGCTGAGCAACTTTGGTTCTAAAACAATAGAACTCGGCACTGAATTTTGCAAAACACATAGTGGGATTTACAACTTTCACAGTGAGTGTTACAACTTCTATAATGCGCTTCGTAACCTTCTGTTTTTCTCTGGGCAACCTTTCTTTCAAAAACCATACAATTCCACGCTGAATTTCACAAAACACATAGTGGAATTTACAACTTGTATAGTGGGTTTTGCAGCTTTATGTTTATTGGGTTGGGCAACTTTGGTGTTAAAACAATAGAACTGGGCGCTGAATTTTGCAAAACACACAGTGAGATTTACAACTTTCACAATGCGATTTACTACTTGTATATTGGGTTTTTGCAGCCTTACGTTTATTGGGTTAGGCAACTTTGGTTTTAAAACGATACAACTCGGCGATGAATTTTGCAAAACACATAGTGGGATTTACAATTTTCTCAATGCGATTTACTACTTGTATACTAGGTTTTGTAACCTTTTGGCAGGCTGGGCAGATTTCTGCCATGAACAATACAATTTGAAGCTGAATTTTACCAAAAACTAGCAGCCATATGACAGCAGATACATTACATATATTGAAATGACTGCACCTCAAGTACATCACGGTAAACATTGAACCATTAACTTTCATACTAACTACAAGTGCAATGGAATGTACCATTCACGTAATAGTATTTACCAAAAACCTGCAGCCATATGGCAGCAGATACATTATATATATTGAAATGACTGCACCTCAAGTACATCACAGTAAACATTGAACAATTAACTTTCATACTAACTACATGTGCAATGGAATGTACCATTCACGCAACAGTATTTACCAAAAACCAGCAGCCATATTACAGTAGATACATTACATATATTCAAATGACAAGTTAACATTAAGATTAAACCAACACTTAATGTTTTCTTGTCATTCAACCCACAAAACATATCCTATTCATAAAATCATTTGCAAATGGGATACCCTGTCTACTAACCCATGTGCCAAAAAAGTTAAGAAGGGTTGAAAAGTCATTCCATTTACACCAAAAATCCACCATATCTATTGACATCTAACTTCAACTTGGGTTGGGATTTTTGCATATTCTTCTTGTATGCCCAACTTATTGGCATGTGCTACAATGGTAGATTTTTCTATTTTGGAATTATGACTCTCGTCTTTTTATTTTAGGCCTTTTTGGTGGTCGATTAGTCAAAGGCGGTGCCAAGAACACTTAACTTGCTATATTTTCCACCCAGTAGTTGTTAGGATTTGGCATGTCTACTGTCACCACTAGAATCATAATCCTCCCATAAATCTTTTGCTGTGATGTAGTCTTGTAGCATTCGTCAACAAAATCATACACATTGCAATTCATAGCCTTAATAGCTGCAAGGCATGGGGACATGGAATGCCTGATATTTGCCAAGCTGCACAGGTGCATTTGCCTAAACCAAGATCAACATGTATAGCTCCTTTTGCTGTATGGAATCACACCCTACCTCCTCCATAAGGTACACTCAACGTGCGTGCTGATCTAGCAACATTGTCCACCAATTTTGCATCTATGTTTGGGCCTACACCATTTTTCCAATTACTCATTGCTATGCTTGCTGCATACATCTTCTTTGCCACTTTCTCACAATGCTCATGTATAAGTTGGGCAACATTATACCGTCTTTCTTTCAACATCCAAGCGTTGAATGACTCAGCAAGGTTTGTTGTGATGTTATCTCATCGTTTAAATGGGAATTTACTTAAAGCCCACCTTTCAACATCACCATGATTAAGCAGCTACTTAAATAATTGTGGATTGAACTTTCTCATGTTATCCATTACACCATCAAACTCGGTGTCAAGCCTTGCATATGTAATGGCATCTAGGTATTGCAGTCCCTCCTCCCTTGCTTTCCCACTAGTCTTCCTCTTTCCTCTATTTAATTTAATCATTTGTGCACTAAAGTTTTTCTTAACATGTCTGTAACAATATGCATGCCTCTCACCACCAAATATTGCGTGCACGGCACCTATTATTGCATTGTGTTGATTTGACACAATTGTCAATTCCATCGACCCAACTATCTCCTTAATCATGTATAAGAACCATGTCCAATCCTCAAGTGTTTCTCCCTTTACAATAGCAATCGCAAAAGGTAATAGTTCATTGTCAGCATCATAAGTAGACGCCGACAGTAACGTCCTCTTATACGGTCCACTTAAATGACATCCATCAATGTATAGTGCATGTCTAGCACCAGCTATAAAGCCTTCTATACAACACCCATATGCTATGAATGCACGCTCAAATGTGTTATTAGTGTTACCCACCCCTTTGGCCACGGTTTTGTTATATGTTTCCTTCAACTGTTCACATATCCATGGAATAAGCATATAAGACTGGTTAGACCTGCCATGTATGTCCTCTAAAGCTTTTTGCTTTGCCCTGTATGCTTGTTTATATGTCAACTTCACACCATAATCTCTTTCCAAAGTCTTCCTTATATCATTTGGATGTTTGTCTATGTGATCATTTACCTCATCAATGATGATTGATGATGTCAAGCTAGCTGAACCACAATGTTCCACACAAAGATTGTCTTGAGCATTATGAAAATGCTCATTTATGAATGTTGCCACACGTAAAAAGGGAGTACTCTTTCTACCCACTCTTGCACTTATCTTCCATGGACAACCTTCAACACTACATTTCACATACATTTTTTTCCTACAATTTTTTACATACTTGTACTCAAACTTGTTTGCAATACTAAACTTATGTACTTTCTTCTTGAAATCTTCTGCATTTGCAAAAGTCTGGTTCTGTCCTAACAACAATTCCTTCTCTTTCAAAGAATTCATCTCCGGCAAAGGTTTAGGTGCACTCACTATTCCATATGGCATGCTTACATTAAGTCTTTCACTGCCTCCATAACTTGTACTTTCCAAAGCATTTCCCTCTAACGTAGGCTCATCACTCTGTTCTGACAGTCCCACCATTCTTGAAATCTTGCATTTATAATTACCACTGTTGTTAAGAGATTTACTACAATATTACACCAATTATCAACTTTCATAACACAAAAAAATTTCTCACTTACGTTTCTGGATAACCCATTCCTTCCTCCACTGTCATTACCTTTATGTGCTATATAAATATGTGCATTACGGTCATTATATTCAAATAGATTATCAACTTCACCATCATCTATAAGATCTACTAATACCCTCTCATCAAAACTCAAAGTGTATTTAATATCACAGCCATGACAATCTATGCTGAACCATTCTCCTATCATTGCCCTCAAATCTTCAAGTTTTGTACCCTCATTTATTATTCTTACTCTGACAATCCCACCACAGTATTTAACTTCACCATCGCCATTTTCTACAAACTTTCCATCTACGTGAAAATAACAAGCAAGTCTTTTTGAAGATGTTGATACAATGTTACAAGACATCACTACTTGCCAACCTGCAGCAAACAACATTAAATAAAAAAAATTAACTTCTCTGTGAATTAGTTTCCATCAACGTACGTGACACCCAAAACACACACACACAGAGAAACTTTTCTTCTATTCGCAACTTTATTATAGGGTTTCACAACTCCATTATTGATTTTAACAACGTTCACCACCTGAACGCAAACTTCACGCCTACGTAATTGCTTGCCACCTTTTTTTATTTCCGCTACGTCATTCCAAATACTCAATATAAAGTATAAAACCTTATCTCCAACACACCTGTCCCCACCATTGCGCCATAAAGCAGCCACAAAAAAGAACTACCTAAACCCCACCATCACGTAATGCGACATGTTCACTCTCTCTCTTGCTACAAACCCTCTTGCCCACAACTAAAATCTATTAAATCAGCAATTCCAACAAAATGGTGATGCGGAGGAGTAAGATTATACCATTGCCAAAGACTACTGACTTAAACTTACCTCTTGTCAGCTTTAATGTGTTGTTCCAGCATTCTTCTTTCCTTCTTCACTTGATGCTCAATCGATTGCTATGTTTATTTTCTCATCAGTTTCACTTCTTTTTACCTCACTCATCAGGACAATTCGATCTTTTGGCCAAAAATTTGAATTCCAGATTTGTATCCAGTGCCCTATTTGTCATTTTGCTTATTCATGTGACTTATTTGTCTTTTTGAAATTCACATGGTATTTTGTTGTTATTTTCCTTTTTTTTAATATTCTATTAATACCCATAAAATAAATTATTATAATATTTATTTCAAATAAAAATATATTATCATAAGTAAAAAACTAAAAAAATAAATTATCATAATTAAAAATATATTATAATAAAAATAAAAAATTATTTTAATAACAATTATAATATTATAAAATTAATTATTTTTTATAAATATATTATTTTATTAATTAAAATATATTTTAAAGCTGAAAAAAAAACATAGCCAAAAGAGAACAAAAAGTTCATTTTTTAGAGCATATAAAATTTGTTAATTTAATTATTTAAAATATATTATTATATCAGTTAGAATAAAAAATTACTGTACTAATATTTTAATGCATATATTAACATGATATGACTAAATTTTTATTAAGTTATATAATTTGAATTGAGATGTAAATTAATTTATATAATATATAAATAAAAATATAAATTAATATATAAGGGTAAAATAATAAATTGATTATTACTATTCCTTCTCTCCCTCTCTTAAACCAAACAAGGAATTATTAAATATCATTCTCTTCTTCTTTTTTTTTTAACCAAACCAAACAATGTAAGGTTTAAACCTCCCCACCATTCCCAACCCATCCTTCCGTCTCTCCTCTACCCTCTTCTAAGGCAAATAGGCCTTAAAAAAAATAAATAAATATAAAAAACAAATTAAATTGAAATTTTATCAAAGCTATGGGTAATAATACATATGCGATCTGCATTAGTTCGTGTAATGTTGTACGAAGATGAAGGGCTTGTTTCGGATTTTGGAATCGTGGTCCAAATTGCAAGAGGCTGCCTTAGATGGAATAATGTTGCTTGGAATGCTCCCTGTCAAAAAAAGGTGTTGTTAAATTTATTGGGGAAATTTCACCAGACACTCTAACTTTTGACAATTTTCAAATAAAAATTAACAACTTGCTTTTTAAAATATCAATACTTAGCAATATTTAAAAAACTATTGTTACTGCCAAATGCATAGAATTGAGCTGGAAATGATAAGATCATGATAGATTTTGATAACTTTTGAATAAAGATTAACAAGTCGCTCTTTAAAACATCAACACTTGGCAATTTAGAGAAAACTATTGTCTACATCAAATACCGAAAATTGAGCGAACAATAACAACTTCTCACTATATTTTACCAACTTTCTAATTTAAAAATTTACACAGCAACTGGAACATGAACATATTAAATTTAACAACGGTTCAATAGGGAATAACAACTTTCTATTGGCCTTTTAAAAAAAAAAAAACCAATATGACCATGGCAGTAACTGATTTTCATACATAAAATGACAATTGGACATTAAGATAGTGATTTTGTTTTTCTCAGGCAGCTCCTTCCACGCCTTTCCCATAGTCTTCCCCCCCCCCCCCCCCACCATAACTGTCCATGCTTTCTAGCAACCTTGGCTCCTTCTCCCCTCAAAAATGGAACCTTCTCATGCAATCTCTTCTCCTCTCCGACAACCAAGATAGTCCGCCCTTATGATCACTCCCCTCACACCAAAAATATTACGGCAGAAATAGGTCAAAAGTTGAGACAAAATGGAGCACAATGGGTGAGAGATTACCCAACAAACGTGCCTTTGCTATGTGTTTTATCCCCCCTTCCCAAACTATTAGATTGTTTTTTTTTAATTTCCCCATATTGTTATAATTCCTATTCTAGTTGTCCCTCATTTTTTGTCATTTGCAAGTGTTAAGAGTCTTTTTTAGAATTTACTATTTTCATGGTTTTTTTGGGGCCTTTTTTCCTAAAATATTTGGCAAAATGCATCATTTCACAAATAAAAGTAATAAAAAAATAAAGGTTAATAGAAACTTTGATCCTGTAATTTACTTTTATTTTGGTTTTGGTCTCTTAATAAATTTTAAATCATAGCTTTGGTCCCTCAAATTTCTTTTTATTTAAAACATTGGTCTCTATAATCTAATAAAAATTTAGACCATTTTGTATTTTGAAGAATTAAAATCTATGGTTTGAAATTTGATCGGTTAAAATCAAAATAAGGGCAAATTTAAGATACCAAAGATTACATTAACCCAAACAATAATGAAAAAGCAAAAAAATAAATTATGAATATTGGTAAAATATAATAAATAAAAATAAAAATTAACATTCTTCAAACTACTATTGAAATCAAGCTTGATGCTCAAAAGATAAAACTTGACTCAATTAAAATGGACTTTAAAGTCCACAAATTTTAAAATCAACATTGGAGAAAGTGAAAAGAAAAGAATGAGAACCCTAAAGTTCTGAAGAGAAACTGTTGCAATCATTATTAAGCTTCATTGCCAATGCTCTCAAATTGTATTTAGTGCATTGCACTACTTATTAGAAAGAGAGAAGAGTTCCAAAACTTAGATTAAGTGTTATCATAATCTCTTCTGTAAGAGAAGATATTTGTGCTTCATTTTATTATTCTGAAAAGAGTTCTTACCTTACGTGAAGTTAAAAAAGGTGATTGTAGTACCAGATCAGACCTAAAGAATTGAGGTTCCCAGGTACCTGAATTATATTTGAGGGATTGTATTGAGGCGTCAAAGAGCCCAAAATAAATCTTGAAAATATAGTCTCTGGACGTTCTTGGAAACTGAACGTAGGCTGTCGTGGGTTTGGTTGAATTAATATAAATCTACTATTGTGTTCATTATTTCTCGTCCTTCCTACCCACGCCATATACCAATGATATTCTCTCCTACTCTTACTGTATATTCTGAGGTTATTTACATTTTTATTTAGTTAAGAATAAATTACATTTCTCATCATTTTCTCATTCTGATTTTATAACCACCCAATTCAACCTTTGATTAAAAAGAAAGAGAATGGATTCAAGCGTAGTACGCAAGCCCGAGTCTTCAGATAATTGTACCAATTTTGGAGAAAAAAATGGTTAAATTAAGTACTTGAACTACTGGACATGCTTCATTGAAAATTCATTCCAAAAGTTTGAATTTTTTTCTTTCAGAAAATCTCATTCCTTAGGCAGGATTGAACTTTATGTTTCGGAAAAGAACTCTTTAATAAATAAATTTGGTTTTTTAGGATGAAACTTGGCTTTTAGTAATTCAAAGTTAAATAAAATAACCCTACCAGTGCACAAAGGTAGTGTGTTATATTTTTGCGTGTCTTGCACTAACAAATATGAAAGGTGAAAACAAAGTTATGGAGATTAGACTTGGCACTCCGCAACATCTCTTGACTCTAGCCTTTCCCCTTCTTCTTTGTCAATACTCCTACCACTGCAGCCTTTGATCATAGACCAATCCTTTTTTCCACTAATCAAGTTCAAAAGAAAGACATAATAGGGAGCTATGAATCTTATTGGAATTTTTTCAAAGAATGTCAAGTAAGGGTGAGTATTCGGTTATTCGGTTCGGTTAATACAAATAACCGAAATAACCAAATAATCAAACATAGGATAAAAATAACACTGAACCGAAACCGAATTCAGTAATATAACCGAACCGAAATAACCAAAAATATTTTGGTTGGGTTAGGGGCATAATTCGGTTATTGGGCCCCTTCAATACTATTATGGCCCAAAGATGTTGGAACCATTTTCGGTTTTTTTTTTGGATATATCCCATTAACATATTATTATCTCTCCTAGTTCGGTTTTGGCCTGCTATGACACCAAACGATTTTTGCAAGCACCAAATGGCCCATTAAAATATTTGTCTCCAATTTGAATTGCTACTTGCATCTCAAATTTTCGAGGTCCTCCATTTCCCATTTTTTATATGTTAGTTACATATCAAATTTAAAACATAAATACATAATAATAGAATAAATAATAATCAACCTCTTTCAAGCATCAATCTATAAGAACATATAAACTACTAGCCAAAAAAATCCAAATATAGTTAAAATCCAAACAAACCAACCAAGTACCAATAGCATAACATGTGAAATTTAAAATTACAACTAATTCCAGCTAATCCTTGTGCCCAATTCCTTGCATGCAACTTGCCACCAACAACTACAATTAAACAAAAAAAATAAGAAAATTAGGGAGCGCACAACTTTAGAGCTAGAAAAAAAACAAAGCACAAGATTTGTTTACTTAAGTATTTTTTCCTGGCATTTACAATATATCAACAGTTGCCTCCAATGCAATTTTTTGCAAATCTACACACACAAAAAAACAAAATCAGACTTCATATATTACAATAAATCAAGCATTATAATATTATGAAGTAAAAGTAAAATATTACCAAGTTCTATCTTTTGAATATCATCATTCCCTTCTTCTACGACATATTGAATTGAGTGTCCAAGCCAGTCTTGAGCACAAATTAGAGATTGCACAGCTTTAGGAGTTAAAGAGCTCCTAAATGAATCTAGAACTCGTCCTCCAGTGCTAAATGTAGACTCTGATGCAACTGTGGAAATTGGGATAGCCAAAACATCTCTAGCTGGTAGAGAAAGAATAGGAAATCTAGGGCCATTTAGCTTTCACCAACCTAAAATATCAAAATCTTCTTTATTAACCTCAATTTCTTCATTCAGATATCTATCAACCTCAGTTCTGCTAGTTTTTCCACCAAGATGCTCATTCACGAACTCTTGTTCCTCAATATCAAGCAATTTTCTGACTTTTACAGAAGGGTCATCATCTTTATGACAATCATCTTGTGTGATATGCACTAGCTCCCTTTGGGATTGGGTTAAGGGGGAAAAAGTGTGTTTATATTCATTATATAAAGAAATTAACATTTCTTTAATATGCATCCCCAAACTTGTACCAATTGCACTTGTGTGCATTTTACATAAGGCAAATTGCACCCAATCTAATTTATACCGGGGATCAAGAACAACAGCAATATAAAGAAGCTAGTTCATCTTCATAGGATCTCCCCAATACTTATCAAATTTCTCTTTAATTCTGTTTGCCATGGAAGCCAATTCCTAAACATCACATTTTGTCCATTCATCCAAAAAACGATATAGCTTGTAAATTCCACGGAAAAAGGTATTAGATGTCACAAATAAAGACCCAGAAATCTGCACAGTAAGCTCATAAAAATGACCCAACATCATGATCATCCTCCTAACATTCTTCCAATTTTCAGACTCAGGCAACCCCTCCCCATCTTCAAGTCAAATAAAAAATAAGGATCTTTATACTCAAATCTTTTAAAGGCTGCCTCAAATTTTTGAGCAGTCTCTAACATCAAATAGGTAGAGTTCCACCTAATTGGGACATCTAAGCATAAAATCTGTTTACTTTGAATCTTTTCATCCTCACAACTCTCTTTGAACTTTTTCATTTGAAGGGGTGATTGCCTAATAAAATGGACAGCTTCTCTAACCTTTTTCACTGAACTCCCTATTTCCTTCAACCCATTAGTAACAATCAAATTAATTATGTGTGCAACACATCTCATATGTAAGAATTGACATTTCATAATTGAGTGGCCCCAATTCACAATTTTTTCTTCTAAATATTGAACCATGACATCATTAGAACTGGCATTATCCACAGTAATTGTGAGCACCCTTTCAATTCCCCATTCAAGTAGATATTTTTCCATTTCTATTCCAATATCTTTTCCTTTATGACTAGAAATTGGAATGAAATTCAAAATCCTCTTTCTCAATGTCCATGCATCATCTATGAAATGAGCAATAATGCACATGTAATTAATTCTTTGAATGGAAGTCCAAGTATCAGTGGTGAGGCAGACCCTTTGCCTTTTATGCAACAAATAATCTTTAAATTTAACTTTTTCCTCAATATAAATTCCAAAACAGTCACGAGCAATAGTCCATCTTGATAGAATTTTAAATTTAGGTTGAGCAATATACATAAATTGCTTAAACCCACTCCCACCAACATACTTGAAAGGTAATTCATTAGTAATTGTCATGCATGACAAGGCTTTTCTAATAGCATCTTGATCAAATTTCCAATTTGCAAGACCTATTTTGTCATCTTCTACATTAAAGTTCAAAAGAGATTGTGCAAATTCTTCGGGAGGGGGCTTCAATTTACAAGAATTCATATGGTTGTTAAGTGCAGTGGTTCCATTAGCTTTTGGATCACATGCAAGATCATTTCCACAATAATTGCACTTACCTCCAATTTCACCTTTTTCATTCATAAATTTGGTGAAATGCTCCCAAACTTTTGATCTTGGCTTCATGCTTTTTCTTTTTGTTCCACTTGTTACTGGCATTGAAGGCTTTGTTGTTTGAGTAGCACCATCATCCCTAACTTGAGCATCACCCATGGTTTCACCGTGAGAAGACATCTAATTAAGTAAAAAAACTAGTGACAACATGTTATATAAGAAACCAAATGAGGACAATTTATAATGAATATGAAATCAAATAACTTTTCATGATCATGTGTCTGTAATTAAATGACTTAAATACAAGAAGGTTTGATATATAAAACAGGGTATCATGATCATGGAAATGGTACGAAATTTGACACAGTAACTATCTTTGGTGACAGTAAACCTATGGAAGTATTATTATTGGGCCCAAATCAGAGATAACTCTCCCACACGTTTTTATTATCACTCGTAAGGTTCGAACTTTAGTTAATATTGAATCCCTTCCAATAAATCATTGTTCATTAAAGAGTTTCCTTTTATGTATGTGTGTGTGTGTTTTTTTTTCAATTTTACAATAATAATTAATAATGTTGAACTACCTACTGCCTACTATTAATTTCAGCTCTGAAGATCTATGTTGTACTTAACTTATCCCCATCCACACTCAAATTTGATATCCTTGGCAAATTGGACATGCTTAAATTATATTTTACTTATTGGAATATAGTTATGATTGGTATGTGAAGTTATTTGAAGATATAAAGCATTAAAAATGTTAAGACAATTTATGCGACGCTTTTGGAAAGCTCACATAAATGTCAAGCTTGATGTGCTTTCTTAATATAAGCAGGCTATTAAGTATTAACTAATGCCCAACAATTTCTCTATATGTAAATGATATGACTTGTTCAAATGTGAAAAATGACACCAAGAGCCTAAACTCTGTGTATCTTAAGCATCACCCATTAATATGACTTCTTAGTGCGGTTCAAATTATATAACTTGAGCATTACCCATTCTCCCTATCTGTTAAATCAAGATAATAGAGTGAAATTTGATACAAAGAGTCTAAGAGCCTGAACTCTGTGTATCTTCTCAATGTGAAAAATCACACTCGTTACCCTTTAAATTGTTCCAATCACATGTATTTAAGCCATAACATACGGATCCAAGTTTTCTATTTGTTCATTAATGAATATAACAGAATAGATTGGCCTATTATTCACTACACAACATTATTAGAAACGAGAACAGATCATCAAACTCACCACAAGATGGCTGTGTCGGCGATTGGAGAGGAGAAGACGAAGCTGTCACAGAAGATGAAGCTGTTGGAGAAGACGAAGTTGTCACAGAAGATGAAGCTGCCGGAGAAGATGAAGTTGCCGGAGACTGGAGAGGACGCCAAAGCATGGAAGGCTTCACAGAATCGCAAGGGTGGCAATTTGGCAGAGACGAAGCAGGGGCGAGGCAATGTTCAGATACACTGAAGCGGTAAAGCCACAAACTAGAGGCGAGGCAATGACGGCTTGACGGCAACTGACGATGGCTGAGCTCGGAGAAGGTGAGAAGCTGAGTGACTACTTTCAGACCTGAGGCTGCGGCATGCGATTTAGATTTTAGGGCAATAGGGCAAGACCGCAAGAGTGAGATCGAGAAAGCGAGGCTATGCGTGAGAGAGCCAGAGAGGGACCGAATGGTGAGGGCGAAGTATTTTGAAAAAAAAGGAGAGAAATAAAAATAATAGGAAAAAGAGAAAAATAAAAAAAAAAGGTTTATTATTTGATTATTCAGTTATAACCGAAATTTTATTGTGATCACCGAACCGAACCCCGAACACCGAAATAACCGAAAAAATTAACCGAAAAAAATAAAAACCGAATTAACCGAATTAATTTCGGTTTGGTTCGATCTTCGGTTATGGTTCGGTTTTGGTTACCTCTAATGTCAAGTGATTATTGATCAATGTTCATAGTAGGAAGTCATGGGTTCTCCTAGGTACAATCTTCATTGCAAAATGGATGGGACCCTCTCCTCCCTTAGCACTTGGAGTCAACCTCATATGTTGCTCGTATAATTAACCTTACAGAAAGGAAACTGCATGATCTCTCTAACCAAGTTTGACTCAATTTCTTTCTCTCACGATGCTCTTGACATAGAAATCAGAAGTGTAAAACATGAACTTGAGTGTTTTTTTGTTATTTTTTTTAATGATTGCTAAGCTACTTATTGGGCCTAAGGAATAAAAATCAAGTGGCAAATTGAAGGATAAAGGAATACAAAATTTTTTCATGCCACACTAAGCAAATTGAAGACTTGTAGCACAATTACTTCTCTGAAAGAGTTGGTGATACTTTGACTGATAATCAACAAGAATTGTCCTCTTTGGCAACCCAGCATTTCACCTCTATTTATCAGAAAATTTATGGCCAAATCGATGGACAATGCTTATACTTCTTTTGGGGTAAATTAGAAAGAAAAAAGAAAATTCATCTTCTTGTCATGAAAATCACTATTTTCCTCCCAATGGTCAAATGTGGCTTATGAGTTAGACTAATTAGTTTGATTAACAAAAAGTCCTCTTAGCCAAGCAAATTTGGAGAATTATTCAATTTAAGGAGCCTTCACTTATTGCTCAATCTCTCGAGATCAAATAAATAACAAATTTAGAGCTCTTATTATTAAGTGTCCATACAACTCGTCCTAGGTTTGAAGGGACTAATGGATAGTATAGACTTACTTATCAGCAATTTGGAGTGGAATATGGATTCGGTTCTATGATTCTTCTAAACCACCATCTTTGGTGGTAGACCTTTGAATTTGCATAATGTCACAAACTTGATATTACATACTCCTTCAATTAGATGCTTTTCCAATGGAACTTGTCCCTTAATCACTTTACTCTCCTTTAATTACTCATAAGATTACTAACACCCCTTTGTCCTTCTTTCATAGAAGATATTTCTTGACTTGGAAAGGTAATTTAGCTGGTTTTAACTTATTTAGAGATGGCTTTAAGAGTCATCATCAACTCCTAATGCAAGGCCTGCTAAGCCTTTTTTAAGAATTCTTGTAGTTTATTTCCTTATCTTACAAATCCTTGTGGTTTGTTTGGAAGCTCTTAGATCGTGTTTTGTCATCTTCTATGTAAGAAAATGGGCCAGTTTACCCTTGGTGGATTGGACCCAAACCTATTAACTTTGGGATTCTGGTGCAAATAATAGAACATTCGGGTTCGGAACTGCAATTTACTTCTTTTTGTTTAAACAAAGGGGAGGGAACGGTTAAATAATCGTGGGAATCAGTTTAAAGTGGAGGTAGTTTTTTTGTTTCAAAATGGAGTTAAGAAACCAACCAAAGGCATCAGTTTTTATTGTGTTTTAGTTCTTACGACTCCTTCCTCCTATTTTCTCTGTTCTTCTTCCTCAAGAGTGCATTTGCTATAAGTCTACAAACCTGAGCTCAACACCATAACCGGACCTCTGCGTGGCTATTTGAGATTGTTAGACTCTCCAAGTATGCCCGAAACTCTTCAATGGTATCAGAGCTGTGTTTTTTGTGTGATCCATGTTGTTGTTTTCTTTTTTACTGCTCCAACATGCTTAATTCCATAAGTAATTGTTCGTTCAGTGATTTGCTTCAATGTACTATGTAAATCCCTTCATTTACTTTCAGTATGATTGTTTTCTAACTCATATTTGTAAGTAGATATACTAGATTATTTCTTTGCCTCCATGAACTCAATATCTTTAAGATCGTTTTTTTCGCCATTTCCTTTTTCTTTTTTGGATTTGCTTAAAATTAAGTTTTTATGCTCCAAAACCTATCCCATTGTGTAGAGGATGAAAAAACAAAGAAAATGATACAAAGTACGTAAAATTTGGACGTCAGGCAGAAGAGATATGGAGGAGAGAAGTTTTTGAGTCTGACGGGTCCATCGGACTCGACCCGTTTGCAGAAGCTAGGTCAGGACGACCCAGCTAGAGGTTAAAGATAACCTCCAGAATGAAAACGGCATCGTTTTGGCCCTTCCAAAAAGAAAACATTAAAAAAAAAGGACGGGTGGAAAGGACAGTTTGGGCCAGTTCAGATTGGACTAAGCCCAAAACCAGTCCAGCCCCAAAAAAAACAAATTTTTTTTTTTAGTTTTTCTTAAAAAAGGGGAAAGGGGATAGGATTCAGTTCGGCCAAAGTCTGGACCGAGCCCATGAGGAAAAAAAGTGTCCAACTTAAAAAAAAAAAACAAACTGAATTTTAAAAGAAAAGATATATATGGTAGAGCTACCACGTGGCACGTGCCGCCACGTGGCATGCCCCTTCGACATGTGGACACCACCGCCTGAGAGGGGATGGCATGTGGAGGCCGCCGACATGACGCGTGTTGGTGGCGGAGGACTGCAGGGCGGTGCGTATAGGTCACCCGCCAATAACAAGACTATGATTCAATATTTTTTTATTTTCTCAGTTTTT
The DNA here is from genome assembly GCF_004799145.2 of Neltuma alba. NCBI lineage: Eukaryota > Viridiplantae > Streptophyta > Magnoliopsida > Fabales > Fabaceae > Neltuma > Neltuma alba. The sequence continues at coordinate 27,055 of NW_021633954.1, forward strand.
ATTCTTCCTAAGGCAGGTGTAGGCACGTGGGACCCTTGTTTTAGGTACAGTTTGTCTCTAAAAATCTCTAAATTCATGAGCTTCGTTATGGTATACAATTTGCCTCATTTTGGGGTAATTTTGAATCTATTTTTTGAGTATTTCAGGTATTTTTATGTGGTTAAAAATTCCGAAATACCTCTAATAATTTATCTTATTAAATTCCTAGGCAAAATCAGCCAAAGGGATTCAAGCAGCACTAAAATTACTAAATATGATTCATTAAACCTTGTATTCATGGACGATGAACTTGAGGAGGACCCTGAAGAGGATCCTGAAGAAGACTCGGAGGAGTTAATAGAAGAACAACACCTGAGGAACCTCAAGTGGTCTATGAAGATTCCAGACTTGCGTCGGAAACTTTATTCCCCATTGAACCCCTCAGTGACGAACCTCATTTGGTCTTTAAAGATTCACTTGATCTTCCCGATAAAACCAAAGTTGAGGAAAAAGAAGAGGTGAATCAACTATGTACCCCTGCTTTAGCTATGAGTATAACTGAAAGAGATGTGGCCAAACTGACAAACATAAAAGGCATCAATGGCGTGCTCACCAGTTACATCCAATACCTGACCAATAAGAAGAATAACGAATTCTACCTTAAAGTCATAATGGAATATATGAGAGCAACAAGGGTTAGAGGCAGACCTAAAGGCAAACCCATAAGGAAATCTTACTGGATTTGGTCTATAGAATTAGTTTCCTCCTTTATGACCAAATCACACAAACTTAGAAAGCTGAGGAAAGCAATGCTTGATTATTGTCATGCTCATATCAAATGATGTAATATTTGTATTTGCTTTATTAATGTTTGTTATGTTATGCTATTGAGTTCATGCATTATAAACAGACCAGATGTCTTATTTTATTTAATGAAATTATTTAAATTATTGTTAAATGATTATTTGCGAATAATATATGTATGTTTTTTACAAGTGGGAGCTTTTAGAAGATAAGACTTTAACAGTTATGATTTTTCTAAAATGCTTATATAGAATTCTTAATAGAACATAGTGACTAGTGCTTGTATCTGTGTGATGGGAGGTATAAACGAATGCTCTTGATCATGGATCTTGTAGTGTCATTATTTTTTGATCAAGAATAATATAAGTACATGACATTGTATACTTCGTTGTGCTATATAGTTGAAATGTTCTATGGTATGTCTCTCCTTTAGAGAGAACGTAGAATAATGTGGGTTAAATTTGTCACAGAATGAAAATGACAACCAAGAACATTATTGCAGAGCTTAATAAAGGGAAAAAGCTTACTCGGGACAACTGAGACATATGGCACCGAAAGGTCCAATACATCTTGGAGGAACAAGATGCTGTTGAACCTCTAACAACTGCTATGGTCGAACCTGAAGTTGGAAAAACGGCCCAACATAGGAGAGACTAAGAGGCTTACCAAGTTTGGAAGAAGAAAAACAGCATAGCAAGAATCACGCTTATGAGTGTAATGGCTAATGACATAATGTGTGAATTTGAGAGGCACAAAACTACACAAGCTATGTGGATAGCATTGAAGGATAAGTTTGGTAGTACTTCTACTACTAAACTTAGGAAGTTAACGATTAAGTTCAATACCTACAAATTTAAGTCAAACAATCCTATAAAGCAATATCTAAGAGAGATAGCCAAAATAATCAAGGAACTTAAGGAAGCTGGACACGTTCTGTCTGATGAGCAGCAGGTGCATACTGTTATCAGACCACTCCTTGCTAGCTAGGAGCATATGAAGGTTAATCTGACCCATAATGAAAATATCATTACTTTTAATGATGTAGCTAAGCACTTGGAGTTGAACGATAAACGTTTAGAGGCTTACAAGACCTCTGGACAAGCTTATTACACTAAGGATGCTGGCGCTTCCTAATCTAAGCCTAATTCCAAGAAGGGCAAGAAGTTCCAAAAGAAAGGAAAGAAGGGTGGTCCTCAACCCAAAAAGGGAAAGAAGCAATTCAAAAAGAAGAGAAAAAAAGACGGGAAGAAGAAGCTAGACCTGAAGAAAGTCAAATGCTTTGCCTGCCAAAGAATAGGCCATTTCGCAGGTGACTGTTCAAAACAAGTTGAGAGCGAAAAGGTATTAGTGCATTATGTGAATTCACATGTTTCATATGTTTCTAGTACTGCTTTTCTAATAGAACCTATTTCTTCTTATTGGATTATAGACTCAAGCTCCATAGACAGCGTAACCAGGGATCGAAGATCCTTCATCGAGTACCATCGGTTGCCATATCAAAGTAAGTGGCTTTACGTTGGGAACAATGCGAGGATCGAGGTTAAAGGTTTTGGCACCTGTAAATTTACTTTACGTGGTTGGAAGACCTTAATACTCCATGATGTGCTTTACACTCCTAAGATCTAGCAGAACTTGGTTTTTGTTTTATGTCTTTTAGAGTTTGGGTTTGATGTAAACTTTCATGGTATAGTTGCAGACATTTTAAGCAACTCAGTCCTTTATGGCTTAGCTTTCTTATTTAAGAAGTCCTTTGTTTTGGATATTGTTAGTGATTTTAATAGTAATGAATGCTTTGCTATTTCCTCGAGTAATATTGACATAAACACCTTGCATGCTAGACTAAGACATGTTGATTAAAATAGAATGATTAAATTAGCCAAAGAAGGGTTGTTAGGTGCCATTCTAAATATGGAAATGTCTCTGTGAAAATTGTCTAGCCGGTAAGGCAATAAGAAAACCTTTCGGTAAGGGAACAAGAGCTGAAAATTCATTGCAATTAATCCATTCCGACATATGCGGTCTAATGAGTGTGAGGGCGAGACAAAGAGCTTGGTATTATATTACCTTCATTGATGATTTTTCATGATATGGTCATGTCTATTTGATTTCACATGAGTCTGAAGCTCTTGAGTACTTTAGACGATACATAAACAAGGTAGAGAATCAAATGGATAATAAAATTAAAGCATTATGCACTGATCGAGGTCGTGAATATTTATCTAAACAATTCAAACAACTCTGTGAAGAGAAAGGGATAAGTAGACAACTGACTATCCTTGGCACTCCATAACAAAATGGAGTTGCCGAAAGAAGAAACAGAACTCTTCTAGACATTATTTGGTCTATGATGGCTCAAGCAAACCTGCCAATTTCATATTGGGGTGATGCTTTATTAACAACGACCTTTATACTTAACCGTGTGCCCTCAAAATTAGTCGCTTTCACACCTTACGAGTTATGAACGAAACGCAAACCAGATCTAAGCATCCTAAGATCCTAGGGGTCAGCGGTGTATATCCATGACAATGGGAAATTGGGTCGTAGAGGAAAGAAATGTATCTTCATAAGGTACTCTGAACAATCAAAATGTTATGTTTTCATAGGTGAAAATGAAGATGGAATGATGAATGGAATAGAATCAAGAGATGCAACATTCATTGAAACTGAATTTCCTAATAGAGGAGATGTTGACCGCACTGTTTCTCTTTATGAGACACAGGAACAAGACAGTACAGAACAAATTGACAAACTAGAATCGTCTAGGTGTATTAATCTGAGTGGGAGCCAAGAAAGGTCAACACCGAGACCTGAACAAAGAAAGACACATAAGAAAATAGCTCCTGTCAGAAGGAGTAACAGGGAAAGTGTTCCTAAAAGACGCTTTCAAATAGAAGGCAAATCTTTCTTAGTTACTCCAAGAGGGGATGATAAGCCTCGTTCTATACGAAAAGTCTTGTTAAGTCCTACTAAGGAGGAATAGAAGAAAGCGATGGAAGAAGAAATGGACTCAATGAAAAGGAATCAAGTTTGGGTGTTATTTGATCTTCTAAAAGGGCATAAAGCCATTAGGAACAAGTGGATTCTCAATGTTAAAAGAAAAGTGGATGGATCAATTGACAAATATAAGACTCGATTAGTAGCAAAGGGATACACACAACAGGAAAGCATAGATTATGAAGATATGTTCTCACCTGTTGTGCATTTCAACTCTATTAGACTTATTCTGGCAATGGTGAATAGTTTAGACTTGAAATTACATCAGATGGATGTAAAAACCGCATTCCTGAATAGTGATCTAGTTGAAGAAATCTATATGGAACAACCATTAGGTTTCATTGAAAAAGGAAATGAGAATAAAGTTTGTAAACTCAAAAGACCTATTTATGGATTGAAACAATCATCTAGACAGTGGTATTTGAGGTTTCACAAAGCAATAACCTCATATGACTTCCAAATGATAGAGGAAGACCACTACGTCTACATTAAGTGGTTTGAGGGTAATTTTGTCATATTATCCTTATATGTAAATGATATACTATTGGCCGTAAATAGTCTCGATTCGGTGGTAACAATAGCTTTCATCAAATTTTGAGATGAAAGATATGGGCGAAGCAGAGTATATACTTAGAGTTAAAATCCAAAGACATTGTTCAAAACGAATCCTCTCTCTTTCACAAGAGAATTACATCAACAAGATTCTTGAGCGATTTAACATGAAAGACTAAAATCCTATGAGTACCCCCGTTGCTACTAAAGTAGCCTTGAGTCCTGACATGTGTTTCAAAACCAAGTCTGACAAAAAAAAGATGGAAAGAGTTCTATATACCAGTGCTGTTGGCAGTCTGATGTACGCAATGATGTGTACAAGACTAGATATCTGTTATGCAGTGGAACTAGTGAGCAGATTCCAGTCTAACCTAGGTGAAAAGCATTGGAAAGCAGTGAAGAGGATCTTGAGATACTTAAAGGGCAATTCTGATTATGCACTGTGCTACGAAGGAAGCAATATGTGCCTTGTTGGGTACTCCAATGCTGATGTAGGCGGAGATGAAGAAGAATGAAGGTCTACTTAAGGTTATACCTTCTTGCTCAACAATGGCGCTATATGTTGGAACAGCAAGAAGCAAACATACATTGCTTTACATTTAATAGAAACTGAGTTTCTTGCATGCACCGCAGCAGTGCAAGAGGCTTTATGGCTGAAAAAGTTTATAGAACACCTTGGATTTGGAAACAAGAGTACCAATCTGGTGTTAGTATATTGTGACAATACTACAGTCATAGCCTATACCAAAGATCCCAAGTATCACAACAAGACCAAGCATATTGACATCGGGTATAATTTTGTTAGAGATTATATAGCACAAAAGATTATTAGTGTACAATACATTTCAACCAAATGTATAGTAGCAGATCCCCTGACAAAGCCAATAGGCAAGAAAGCTTTTAAGGAACATATCCAAGCTCTTGGCATGCATAAAGTGTTATATGCGGAACTTATATAATATGATTTTTATAATTAATGAAATTATATATTTTTCTGTCATCACTTTATGTGTCTATCTAAAAGTATACAATGTCTAATATGTCGTATAACTTAAAAAAGTTGGCTCTCACACGGGCAATCGCCTTTGACGCACAGGTAGAGTGAACAAAGATAAGACATTTGTGTTCACCACTAAAACAACAATGAGTGTTGATATGATAGGGAAGAAACACAAAACTATATGTCGTCTTGACTAAAGTGTAGCAAGTCAAGATGAGATCCACATAAATAAAGTCGGATCGAAGCTTGGAATCCCACTTCCATAATACCTGTAACCAGATGACAAACTCTTCAACGTTGATGTCGTAGATATGAGCGAAGTTGAAGAATTTGAGTTTAGATATTGAATGTGTCTGGACTTAAGTTAGTATGGTATTAATGATAAGTCCAAAACAACATACGCTCTTATAGTAAAAGAGTAACATTGTAGTGTGTGTTTCATACCACATGTGTTGGGAGAACTGTAAAAGGGAAGTAAGTGAAAGATCCCTGCTTCGCTGCTGTGTGAGTCCTAGGGAAGGAACAATCCTCCCATTGATGTCATTTGACTTTGACAATATCATGAAGATATGCCTCAGTGATTGCTACTTTAGCATATTTCCTATGGTCATGATAGATGCGATCTAAGGTAGTAAGCTACGAAAGCGACTAATTCATATCAAAGTGATATTTGGGCGAAAGGAAGATTAACTGCAATATACACATCTATGCTAGTGTCTAAGACATGTCCCTTATGACATTTCATTGTCGTAAGTGTAAACACTAGACATACGAGGAAGCTGATCTAAGTCAAATATTGACTCGAGAGGAATTAGATTTGCCATGAAAAGTGTATACAGGTAAATCTAGGACATCTGAGGCATAATTTTAAAATTCAAGCTACACGAAGCAATGGTTGACTTGTGCTGGTCCTATAAACAAGATTTCTAGTACAGGCACCCTACTGAAGACGTCATGCCCATACGGTCACGGCAAAGCACTACGTATGAAATTAAGGTGAGAGAAAGAGACTAGATCCATGACATCTAATCCACCAAGTGTGAGTGGGAGATTAAAAAAATGGGCCAGTCCACTCTTGGTGGATTGGATCCAAATCTATTGACTTTGGGGTTCTAGTGCAAATAACAGAACATTCGGGTCGGGAACTGCAATTTACTCCATTTTGGTTTAAACAAAGGGGAAGGATTAACCGTGGGAATCAGTTTAAAGTGGAGGTAGTTTTTCTCTTTCAAAATGGAGTTAAGAAACCAACAAAAGGCATCAGTTTTTATTATGTTTCGGTTCTTACAACTCCTTCCTCCTATTTTCTCTGATCTTCCTCCTCAAGAGAGTGCATTTGCTATGAGTTTACAGACCCGAGTTCAACACCGTAGCCGGACCTCCGTGTGGCCGTCTGAGATTGTCAGACTCTCTAGGTATGCCCGCAACTCTTCATTCTAGTATACTTAAATCTCACCATCTTAAACTCTATTGGTATTTGCCTCTTTGGTTGTGATATTGAAAAAACACTAGAACAATTATTTATTAAATGTCCATATGTCAAGTACATCTTGTTTGGCTATTGTCAATTATAAGGACCAAGAGGAGTAAATTTTTTTTTTTGGACCAGTGAGAGGAGTTTTTTTTTTGGCCATCAAAGAGGAGTATATAAATAATAGTCCGTTATAATTTAGTAATTATTTTATGCATTTATTACTTATCTTGCGAAGTTTTTGATTTTTTTAATAGTATTTATAATTTATGATTGCATATTATTAACCATTTGTAAAGAAACCACTTAATTAAAACGAGAACATATCTATCCATTTATCTTTATTTTTGTTTCATTTATTTATTTATTTATTTTTTGAATAAGAGCTGTATTTCATTAGGATTGAGCAAACATTACAATCGCCTAAACGCCATCATCAAATTCATCCCGTAGTAAAAAGCGGAGGTTGCTCAAATGTACAAAACGAGCCTTCTATCGTGTGGGAAGACTTAATTAGCTAAAAAATCAGCAAGAGTCATATATTCCTAGGAGTAAACATCAAGTGAACCTGCCAAACCCTATAGACTAATAACCGATTTTCTTCAATCTGTCCCTAAGGGGGTGAACAATAACGTCCCTAAAGCCTCTATCCCAGCACATGCACAAACCATAGATAATATAGTGTTATGAATATTATAACACGTGGACGTAATCTCTTCTTTAACTTTATTAACTCCTACTACTTTTATTAGGTATTAATCTTCTACTGCTCCATTACTTTTTTACTATGTCTTTAATCCTATAACTCCCCCTACTCATATTCTCCGCTATTTATCATTTAAGTATAAATGTGACTTATGTGTAAGACTATGCCTATAAATAAGGCATGCCATTGTATTGTTATGTAAGTGAAGCAAGTGAAAAAATACAAAAGTTCTCTCATTCTCTTGTCTTCATCTTTCTCTATTATACTTTTATGATTTTATTTTTGATCCATTTTATAACACTAACCGAGTTTTATTTCTCTCCAGCCTAAACAAAACATACATTCCCTTTTTCTTTTTGTTGTTATTTTGCTTTATCAATAACCTATTAGAGACCAAACAGAGTAACGGTATAATTCTCGGGCACGGCCTCTTTTTTGAAAAGATCATGGTAACGTTAATATTCTTCACTCTCCCGTCTCCACACCCTCGTCTGCCTCCGTTTAACCAGACCCTGGCAAAGTTTTCCTCGACCACAAATTCCATTTTGAAGGAAAAGGAGACAAAAAGATGAAGAGGGTTTTCGGTGCGAAGAAGGACAAGGAGCCCTGTTCTTCTTCTTCCCTTCAGGATGTTGCCGATAGGGTTAGTACTTGACGTTTGGTAGAATATTGTGTGTTTTCTCTCACTCTCATTGTTACTTCTTTTTGGTATCTGCGAGAGCGGTGTGGAAGAATGATTCGAATTGGGTATAATTTGAGTTTATGGGGCTCGTTCGAACTTCTTGTTCATGAAATTGTTACTATCAAGCATTTATGCCATTAATTTCTGCAATTCATATTGCTTATTATGTACATCAGCTGCGGGTGTGAGTGTGCGTGTGCGTGTTTTTTCTCCCTCGGGCATAATGTATGTAACTATAGCTTGTATTTTCTACTTCGATCATTGACGCAAGTCTTTTCTAGAGACCCTAGAATTCTATTACTTTAACAAATCTATCAAATTTTGGGTTGCTTTCGGAAATTAAATTATGTATTGCGGGTAATTGTATGTTTGGGATCATGTCAAAGAAGGAGGAGGAGGAGATGATGATGTGATAACTGGAACATAATGCCTATATTTACAAGTTAATATTAGCCTAACGAAAGATCATGCTGTGACAAGAATTCTCCATTTGGAAATTATTAGCCAGATGTTTGGCAAATTAGCATGCTGGATGTTTGGATAATAGTACAATCATACTATGGATGGAATATTTATTACTACTCCCTCTGTGTTTTTATAAGTTTTGCAGGCCCTTTTGATGAGGTAAATTAACTACTCAGGCATATAAGGGATTTAGGGAAGTAAGGCTACGTTCATGTTCAATCATTTCTCCATTTTTTGGTTTGTTTGAACTACATTTTGAACTCTGCATCCAGGCTTGAAGTTGGCCTGGTACGATTCATAGTCTCAACATCTTTATTGATGGAAAATTTTTTAAACAAATATTAATAAACGCTTGGCTGATACAATGGCTCTAAACATAGCTATAGATAGGATCAACTGAAGAAAAGTTTATACCTGAGCTAACTCTTTTTTGGTTGTTGTTGTTTTTTTTTTTTTTTAAATTATGACTATTGTATCTGACTCCCTGTGTCTATGATTAACTTTTGTCAACTTCGTAGATAAGTTAGATGATGATCTTACTTTTGTCCCAAGAGGCAGCCAAGTATCTATATTCTACTGATGTAATAAAATTATGTCTTGGATTTATTTCATACATGGTGCTTGGTTTTGAATTGTCTGTTTTTGTTGCTCTCTTTTTCTTTTAAATGAACTGCCCCCCTACCCCCCAGTTCATTTTTCTCATGATTTGGCTATGTATCCACTCCAGAATCATGTTAAATTCTTATACTTAGTCCACTGGTTCAATTGCTTGAGTACTAAACATGTTTCAATTTTTAGACCATTTCAATTATCTATTGACTGAAGCATGCTTTTGATTCCAGATTATTAAAAGAGGTGACATATTGGATGAGAAGATTAAGAAGCTAGATGCTGAACTTAGTCGATATAAAGAACAGATCAAGAAAACAAGACCTGGTCCTGCACAGGAAGTTGTTAAAGCTAGAGCAGCAAGAGCTCTTAAGCAAAAGCGAATGTAAATTCCCCACTCTTTGTTTACTGAGTCAGTTGTTGTTATATCATCATAAAGATGGGCAATATTGTAAGGTCTTAGTGCTTGTTTGGATTGTCTTACCTAATTGTTTATGAGCACGTTGCATGTGAGTCGAAACAAAACTCTTCTTACATGCTTTCCACGTATTCCATAAATCACGATTAAAAAAACTGCTTATGAATAATTCTAAACGAGCCCTTAGTTTGTCTACTTATATTGGAAAGGGATAGTTTTGGTTTGAGGGTGTAGGAGATTGATCAATGTCTGGCAGCTATACAAACCACTAATTGAGGTTGATGTAGAATGTAGCATCTTGATCCTTACGGTGACAAGGTTACTATTATGAAGAATTTCATTTTTCATTTTATACTATATCTTTGCCTTATTTTTTTGGGCTAAAGATTCAATGCCCTTTTCCCATATACATTTTTTCCTCTTCCTATTTCCTTTATTGTTTGTTACTGAAATTGAGTTGTTTTTTGGGCACATTCCGAGGGTAGTTGTTGCACACAACTACATGGGTTGGGGTTCCCATTCTTAACTTGCATTTCTTCTTGCTCTGTGTTTTGTTCCATCCGTGCATTTCAATGACTTTCGTATTTTCCAATGTTATTTGAATTTCCAGTCCTTCATGCATAATGTAGGCAACATTGGTTTCTTATTGCTTTGAAAATAGGAATTGTCATTCAGCAAAGATAAAGAATACTTCATAGATCAATAATTTGACCATCATCGAACCGTTTATTAAAAAAATATAAAATAGTTATAAATTATAATTATAAATATATATTATATTACAATGAAATTAATATATATATTTTAAATGATATTTGAAATATATATGAATAATTATAAATTCAAAAATTAATTGAAGTATTTTATATATGATAACAAATATATATGGAAGTGGTTGGGTAGAGACGTAGAGTCTTTTAAATATCACAAAGACTATTATAGAATGTCAGAAAGATTTTTATTGGTTCAATGCCAAACCAATTGGTTTTTGAGTGGTACAGCTGATTCTCAGGGTCAACTAGATCAAAAACATGGCCAGTGTGCCTGTTCATCGGTCCAACCAACCAATTTCATTTGGTTTTTTGAACTGTGATAATGATGCCTTCTCTTGGTTTCTTAACATTCCTTACTAACTTCTTGAGAAAAGGTAAAATAAAGCAGTGTCAAACTCTATTTTAGTTGAAATATTTTTTTATTGCCAAAATTTTAATACTCCTGGTTCTATTTATATGCTTCAAATTTAGGAAGGGGTCTAATCCATTTTATAATCTTCAATTTGGGTTTGTTTTAACATTTAATGCGTTGTTTTTCAATGTTGCCCTTGATTAGTTTTCTCTTATCACATTTCCCAGCACATTCTCTTTCATCTTTTTTCTCATTTATTATAAGGGTATATTTGGAAACAAAAGTATATTTCTAACCTAGTTGTTATTTTTAACTAATTCTAACTAATTGTTTGTTATTCGTGAATCAGATATTTGAAACTTATAATAAAGACCGGAGCAAGTATTAAGTTTCATCATAGTCCTCATTCAATTATAATAGCACATGTATTTCTCATAAAACTGTCAATCAATACTACTAATTAGTTTGCATATGGATTGACTGTGTAGTTTAATTCAGTTTTGATAGACAATAACATGTTGTGTCTCCTTTTGAAGCATGGAATATGTTTCTAAATCACTGTATCTGCATGCAGAATGTGATTTTTTTTAAGTTGATGTTTCACCTTAGAATGTTATTGTCAGCTCTGAATTATGATGTGCGAGTCTTTTGGAGTGGAGTAGCCACAAATATAAACATATGTAATATTACATATGTACAATATCCCAGTACTATAATTATGATGAGTACTCGAATATTCTATCTTGATCAAGTCACCTTTGCTGCTGAGGGGGTTATAGATGATTGTGTTTATATGGTTATTATCCTTCATAGCAATGTGGATTGTTTATGATTGTGTTTATGTGGTTATTATCCTTCTTAACAGTTATGAAGGGCAGCGTGACATGCTGTATAGTCGGACATTCAATCTTGATCAAGTCACCTTTGCTGCTGAGGGAGTTAAAGATGCTCAACAAACTGTATGTTACACAGAGTTTAAATCTTTTATTGTAATTAATATTCAACTTTTCCCTGTATTTATATGTTTCACTGCATTACTGCTGTAAAGTTTAGATGGATATTTACGTCTAAAATATAGAAAAAACATAAAATCAGAGAGTGTTGAAGACTTTTTTTTTGTTAAATTAAGTTTGGAGGGAGGGAGAGAAATCTGCTGGACAAATTAAATCATTCATGGGTGATGGCATAGTTTCATACCCCATCCAAATTCTCTGTCAAAGCTGGGTATAGCAGGGACTCAGGCTATTAAAAGGGAAAACTTTTCAAATTTTATGTTTTTTTTTTTAATGGCTTATGCTGTGGTTTTATCTTGACTATAACAAATGTTTAGGTGTTATTTGTTGTTGTTATTGTAAATTTTGAAGATGGCAATCATATGCTATATTAAGTTGACCAGGTAATCATGTTCACTTTGTAACATTTGTTTCTCTTTGAAGCGCTTCAAGGGGCATGGTTCGAGGTGGAGCTTTATAAGTACCTTGTTTGGTGTTGGCTGCCTACCTCAGGAGAGGCAGGAGGTGAGCTGTATGTCATGAGGAAGGGGTCTTTTCACAGAAATGTGATTAATAGATACCTTGAATTTCTCTTGTGCCAATTCTAAAGATGTTTTAAGGTCTTGAGAAACCCAGTTCCATTGAAGCATATTTTGTCATGCATGCATATAATACTATTTTCTCTTATTTTGGACTATTTCTCTTTTCAGATTTGAGGTTTGAAGCTTGCCAACAAGGATTTGAAGGGAATGATGAAGACCCCGAAGATACAAGACATTGATGTGTGCACTCTTTGACCTTTTCTTACAGTTCTTCCATTGTGACCTTGAGAGTAATTGCCTTGATTGTTTTACCTGTGCTACTTGTAAAACATACGGGATGGGTTGATGGCTATGATGATGCAAGCAATGAAATTCAGCAATTCTGGGGTAGAAGCTATAACGTACTTGATGACATTGATGATTGGTGGTAAGTTCAGCATGGGGGCAATTTGATACTCTGATAGGGTCACTTTTGTTGCTTAGACCTATGAGAGGAAACTTAGATAGATGCAAGGAAAAGGAAAGTTACTTTCTGGTAGTAAGCGATTTGACTTTAAGGAAAGTTCCCTATTGTTTTGTCTTGGGTTCTATCATTTTGGTACCAGAGCGGTGTGATCCTAGGAAATTTTGAGAAGAATGTAATGGAGGAGAGTATGTTATGCTGACCTAGAGGTGCAAGAGTTAAAAGAAATCATGAGGGGGTTGATTAGGGACGTGAGTATTCTTAGAGAAGTGATATAAAGGTTGGATGGAACTTCGGCTAGGAAACTCTTTTTTTTTTTTTTTGGTTTTGTTTGTTTTTTTGCATATAATCCAAACAGAAGGGAAATTTTTCTGGAGAAAATTTCTATAATCCCCCCCCCCAACGACCAAATGAATTAGATTATTCTTTTAGGAAACTTTGTTCAAAACTGTTGCTTCTTGAGAAATTTTATTTTCATTCAGAGCAAGGCTAAAGGAAAGTTTGGATTCAATATTTCCATTCTGAATCATCCTTTTTTATGCTTATGTGATTTTGTCAACCAGGACTTGACGCAATGGAAGCAGTTGGGAAATGAAACTGAAGCTGATGGAGGTCCCTTTACCTCCATGCTGATGAAGGATCTGATTTGGAGGCAGAGCTTAACCTGCCCTTGGCTCCCATGGGACATGCAGCAGTGCAATTAATCTGATCCGTTAATGCTCAGGTCTAATTTCTTTTCCTTATCCATCTTTTAAGCAAGTTAACCACAGGTGTTTTCTTTGGTGTGATAATAAGTATTTGCATGAAATTCTCATAACCCAAAAAAAAAAAACCGCATGAATTTCTTCATTGCAGAAGATCTAATATTAAAAAGGTGTTTGGATAGATCCAAACCATGATTCGAGTAGTTATTTTGGGAATAAATTTTGGAAGAATAGGTTCTAGTAAAAAGGTGGTTTGGATAAAATGAAAGTGTTTGAATAGTTATTATCAGAAGTACTTTTTTTATGTGCAAATTATCAAAAAGTACATAAGTTAATATGATAATTACATAAAAGATATATTTTAATTTATATTTTCATTTGATGTAATAAATTTGCTAATAATTTTTTTTTGCCAACATAATAAATGATATATAAAAAATATAATTAATGAATTGTTAGTATGTGTATATATATTTATAAAATATAAGATTAAATATGTTTTTAGGAAAATAAATTTTGTTTGGCCAACAGAAAAATACTTTTCTACCTTAAAGACTATAAACATGAAATGCCATGATACAGTGATTATTGTAAAATGTGAAACAGCGTAGACTAGTTTTGAAAGTTGGAAATATTCCTCCGTGCTCACCCATGCACTTGTTTGTCCACGTGTTATTAGGTCATCTGCTGACCCAAACTACCCTGAGGTCTGACCACTTCGGAGTTTCAAGCCCATCCTTCTGACACCCATAATAATTACTCGAAGCACCAGTTTCTAGCCCTCAAAAGCGAAAGTTTTTTGCTTTTTCTAACACGATGGTTTTCCAAAAATTTGGGGTGTTTGGGGGTGTGTTTGGATTAACGGTAGAGAAGTAACTTTTTTTTTAATCTGACTTTTACAGAAGTTAGATTGAGTAAAAGTCAGATTGAGTAATGTGATTTATATTTGTATTGGATTTTAGAAAAAAGTCAGTTCGAGAAACTGAAACTTGTTTGGATGATAAATGTAAAAGTAAGTTTGGATGTAAAATGACTTAAAAGGACATGAATTCTATTAAATAGCACATATCTAATATTAGATATATATATATATATATATAATGTGACTATTTGTCATAAATAAAGTAATGAAAATAAAATTATTAAAAATAAGGAAATTTAATTTATTGTTATAAAGAAATTATATATATAATGTGACCATTTTAAAAGAAGTATTGAAAATAAAATTATTAAAAATAAAAAAAATTAAGTTATTATTATTATTAGAAGGAAATTGAAAACTAATAAAATACTTAATTAAATATATGTAATGGATAAATATATAAATTAGAGGTCATACATACGTAGCATTTTTAAAGTAAATACATCAAATAACTAATTGGATAACATACTCAATACAATTTGGTCTCTGATTGTGTCACGCACATGATTCATTTGTCTTGATCTAGGTAAATTTGAAGAGGATGTCTCACCAGCTTCATCATGATTGTTTTCGTCAACTGTTCCTTCAGATTGAGCTTGTATGAAATCTCTATTAGTTTTAGAATTTCTTCAGAGGAAATTATGTATAGCCATTGTAGCACAAACTTCTTGGACTTGAGTTTTATACTTGTAACTTGGCATCTTCTCTAAGATGCGAAACTTATTCTTCCACACCCCAAAAGTCCTTCCTATAGTGCACCTCAAACTTGAATGGTAATAATTAAAGACTTCGTTATAATTTTCAAATCCCGGTTGTCACCTGAAGTCTGGAAGGTGATAGTGCTCATATCTGTACAGACCAAGATATCCTGGTGGAGTTGGATAGCTAGCGTTGACCAAATAATACTTCCCTAATAAATCATGAAATAATGTTGACATTGTGAAATTAATGAAAATATCAAATGAATTCGATATAATTAAAATTGAAGCTAATGAAAATTGTAAAGATATGAAATATTATTGTAATTAGTATAGGAAATCAGATATGATAGCATAGGATCAGATTAGATATGATACGATATTATCTCCTAATAATGAGCCATTAATGCCTAGGCTCCTCCCTTGTGTATATATTTCCTCATTCTCAATGTGAATAATACAAGAAACATATTTTATATTATTTCCAAGTCAATATGGTATCAGAGTGGGCTGTTTAGGAGTAATTTCCCTCTGTTTAAACGTTGCTGCGTCGTACAGGTATTGTTCCTGCCGTCCAAATTTGTGACCATCATTAGGGCTTCTGTATTTGGCCTCTGAACGGAGCACGCGTCGGCCAGGGAGGATCGCGAGGTGCTGACTGGTCGAACCCCGAAGTTTCACTGCCGTCTGAGCAGCGCATGAGGCTCACGCGCCGTCACTGTTCGTCCACGCGCCGCCCTGTTTTCCGACGTCTGAGCATTTTCTTGGCTTCGTCTCCCATTTTCCGGCGCATCCCTGGTGAGTCTCAGATCTGGGTCGCCCTCTTTGTCTTGATCCAGAGTGTTTGGGTCTTGTGAGGCAACGTTGTTGCATTCTGTTTGAGATTCAGATCTGTTTTCTTGCCTCTGGTCATTGATCTGTTTCAAGGCTACATTTGGAGATTGTTAGTTGGTCCCTGGTGTGACTATTTGTGGTTTCTCATTCCTTTTTTTGTCACTATTTGAACCTTTTTTTTGTTCACCCTTTCTGTTGATTCCTCATGGGTGATACTAAGTCTACAGTTACTTCTGAAGTGGTTCCAGTAGTCGTTAAGATTACTGAACACAAATTGAATTGGACAAATTATCTGGATTGAAGTAAGACTATTCGCATCTACTTGCGAAGCATTGAGAAAGAGGGTCACTTAACTGAGAACCCCCCGAAAAATGACTCTTGTCAATCATGGTTGCGGGATGATGCACGACTGTTCTTACAAATTCGCAACTCTATCGACAGTAAGATTATTCCCTCTGTTACTCACTGTGAATTTGTTAAAGAACTGATGAATTATTTAGAATTTTTATACTCAGGCAAGGGCAACATCTCTCGTGTTTATGAGGTTTGCAAAGCTTTCTATCGTGCAGAAAAGCAGGATCGTCCTCTCAAGGCCTACTTCATGGACTTCAAACGAATGTATGAAGAATTGAATGTCCTAATGCCTTTAACTACTGATCTGAAGGCTCAACAGGCTCAACGAGAGCACATAGCCATCATGAGTTTCCTTACTGGTCTCCCGCCTGAGTATGAGGCTGTTTGCTCTCAAATTCTGTCTGGGTCTGAGATTCCTACCCTTCAGGAGGTGTTCTCCCGTCTGATGAGGACTGAGAATCTTTCATCACTGCCTACCACTGCTCCTGTTAGTGCACTAATTAGTCGAGGCCCAAATGATGGTCGTGGGACGACTAACCGTGGCAATTCAAGCAAGGGGGAGCGACAATCGAGTCGAGTGGAGTGATATGCTACTACTGAAAAGAACCGGCCATACGAAGCGTACGTGTCGTAAGCTGCAAAATAAGCAGCAACGTAATAATTCTGCACATGTGGCAACGCTAGCTAAGGACACGGTCACGATCTCTGCTGATGAATATGCCCAATTAAAATCCTCCACATCATCCGTGAGTGCTCCTGCTGCTACAGGTAATAGGCTACTGCTCTTGTCTCTTCTTCCTCCAAATGGATCATAGATTCTGGTGCTACTGACCACATGACAGGTAACCGCCATCTCTTCTCCACTTATAATTCTTACGCCAATCCTTCAACTATCACTATTGCTAATGGCTCCCATTCCCGAGTAGTTGGATCTGGCACTATTAAACCTACCCCTTCCATTCCCTTGTCATCTGTGCTAGATGTCCCTGACCTTGCATTTAACCTACTTTCCCCTAGTAAACTTACTCGCCAATTAAACTGCTGGGTTTCACTCTTTCCTGATCATTGCTTGAAACAGGATCTTTTGACGAAGAAGATTATTGGTAGGGGCTATGAATCTGGTGGACACTATTTCCTTGACGAGCAGGGTTCGCATGCAGTAGCTTGTACCGGTGGTGTCACTCCCTTTGAAGCACATTGTCGTTTGGGTCACTTGTCTTTATCTTCTTTAAAAAGGATTTATCCTCATTTTCAATATTTGTCATCTTTAGATTGTGAGTCGTGTCAGTTTGCTAAACATCATCGTCTTCCTTTAGTCTCTCGAGTCAATAAACGGGTTTCATCCCCTTTTGAGTTAGTTCATTCTGATGTTTGGGGTTCGTGTCCTACTGTGTCCACTGCTGGTTTCAAATACTTTGTTACGTTTGTTGATGATTATTCCCGTACAACTTGGTTATACTTAATGAAAAATCGTTCCGAATTATTTTCTCATTTTTGTGCCTTTTCTGCTGAGATTAAGAATCAATTTAATTCTTCCATTGGTACCCTACGAAGTGATAACGCCAAAGAATACTTCTCTGCTTCATTCTAGTCCTACATGCTTCAAAACGGCATCCTCCATCAATCCTCTTGTGTTGATACACCAACTCAAAATGGTGTTGCCGAATGTAAAAATCGTCACCTCCTAGAGGTGGCACGAGCACTTTTGTTTCACATGAAGGTTCCGAAACCTTTCTGGGCTGATGCTGTCTCCACCGCTTACTTCCTCATTAATCGCATGCCCTCTTCCGTCCTTGATGTGCCATTCCCTACACTACTCTTTTTTCTTCCAAACCTTTGTTTCCCATTGATCCTAGGATTTTCGGGTGCATTTGCTTTGTCCGAGATGTGCGACCCTCTGTCTCTAAATTAGATCCAAAGTCTCTTAAGTGTGTCTTCCTTGGTTACTCTCGGGTTCAAAAGGGCTACCGATGTTTCTCTCCTACTCTTAATCGTTATCTTGTTTCTGCAGATGTCACCTTTCAAGAATCCATTCCATATTTTTCTCCTTCCACTTCTCCTGTACCTCCTCCCTCTGCGGAAGAGGATGACCTTCTAGTATACCCTGTTGTCCCACTGTCAACTCCACCACCTCCGGTTCCGGCTCCTGCTCAGCCTCCTGCACGACCACCCGTGTCTCATGTTTACACAAGACGTTCAAAGGAAACCCTTGTTACTGCACCAGGTTCTGAGTATCTTGCATCCTGAGCCGACACCTATCTCCCACTCTGAGACACCTCCGGTTCCTGAACCAAATCCTTCCCTTACTTACCCATTGCTCTTTGCAAAGGTACACGTACTTGTGCCCATCCTATTTCTTCATTTGTTTCATATAACCACCTCTCCCCTGTTTCTCGTGCCTTTGTCTCTTCCTTAGATTCTGTCTCCTTGCCAAAGACCCTTCATGAAGCTTTGGCCCACCTGGCTTGGCGTGCAGCTATGGAGGAGGAGATGGCGGCCCTTGACCAGGCTGGCACTTGGACTTTAGTTGATTTACCAGCAGGGAAGAAGGCTATTGGGTGTAAATGGGTCTTAACCCCTAAAACCCGTGCTGATGGTTCTCTTGATCGCCTTAAAGCTCGCTTGGTTGCTAAAGGCTATGCTCAGACCTATGGTGTAGATTATTCATAGACTTTCTCCCCTGTCGCAAAACTTTCCTCTGTTCGTCTCTTCATTTCTATGGCAGCAACTTATGGCTGGGTTCTCCATCAGTTGGATATCAAAAATGCCTTCTTGTATGGTGATCTTCTTGAGGAAGTTTACATGGAGCAACCGCCAGGCTTTGTTGCTCAGGGGGAGCGTGGGAAAGTATGTCATCTCAAGAGATCCTTATATGGCCTGAAACAGAGTCCCCGGCATGGTTCGACAGGTTTAGTACTGTTGTGCAGAAGTTTGGCATGTGTCAAAGCAAGTGTGATCACTCTGTGTTCTATCAGAGAACAGACATCGACATGATTCTATTAGTTGTGTATGTAGACGATATTGTGATTACAGGGAGCAATTCCTCAGGGATATCATCACTCAAATCCTTTCTTAATTCTCACTTTCAAACAAAAGATCTGGGTCCATTGAAGTACTTCCTCGGAATTGAGGTCTTGAGAAGTAAGAAAGGCATACTATTGATGCAGAGGAAGTATGTCCTTGACCTGTTAAAGGAAACAGGGAAGCTGGGGGCTGCACCAAACAGTTTTCCTATGGTTTATAATCCACTGCTTGATGCTGATGGAAGCATACCAGTTGAGGATCCCATTGATGCTGCTAAGAGCAAACCGTTTGAGAATCCGGAAAGGTATCGCAGATTGATTGGAAAATTGAATTATCTGACTGTGACCCGTCCTGATATTACCTATCCAGTCAGTGTACTTAGCCAGTTTATGGTCTCACCTACTATCAACAATGGGAAGCCTTAGAACATGTACTTCATTACTTGAAAGGGTCCCAAGTCGCGGGATATTATACAGAAATCATGGTCACACAGATATTGAGTGCTTTTGTGATGCTGATCATGGTGGTTCAAAAGCCACTAGAAGATCCACTACAGGATATTGCGTCTTTGTGGGAGGAAACTTGGTATCCTGGAGGAGCAAGAAGTAAAATGTGGTGTCACGGTCAAGTGCAGAGGCGGAATATAGAGCTATGGCACAATCTGTGTGTGAGATAGTCTGGATATATCAATTATTGAAGGAGGTTGGTCTTAAAACCTCATTACCAGCAAAACTATGGTGTGACCATAAAGCAGCCTTACACATAGCATCTAATTCGGTGTTCCATGAACGCACAAAATACATCGAGATTGACTGTCATTTTGTTCGGGATAAGCTCAAGGAAAACTTCATTTCAATAGGACACGTGAGATCCAATGATCAGCTGGGTGACCTCCTTACTAAAGCTTTAAATGGGGTTCGGGTTGACTATTTTTGTAACAAGTTGGGCATGATTGACATCTATGCTCCAACTTAAGGGGGAGTGTAAAGATATGAAATATTATTGTAATTAGTATAGGAAATCAGATATGATAGCATAGGATCAGATTAGATATGATACAATATTATCTCCTAATAATGAGCCATTAATGCCTAGACTCCTTCCTTGTGTATATATTTCCTCATTCTCAATGTGAATAATACAAGAAACATATTTCATATTATTTCCAAGTCAATAAAAATATACCTGGAGGTGGATGAGGGAAATCCAAGGCTGGAGTTGAGACAGCAGTGTTAAACACACGAGCATCATGTGCAGTACCTTCCTATCCCGCTAACACAAAAGTGAAGCACATGTCCCAGTCACATACAGCCATGACATTCTGTGTCGGATATTCCTTTCTCCCGATATATTTGTCTTGCTTCGAAGACTCACCACACATCGTACATGAGTGCCATCATTGCTCCTATTGCATCATTGAAATATGGCGAATATCGTTGATCGTTTTTTATTTTTGGGTGAGTTACAGAAAACGTAGGATCGAGTGGTTTGATATATTCCCTGGATAGACTAAGGCAAGCCTGTAATACTCTATGAAAATGCCTGCTTACAGTTTTTCCTGAATGTTGAAACCTTTCTTGAATCATCGTATTACATTGTCCATGACCAACCGTGTTCAAAAACATACCAACAATTTCTTCCACTCCCAGATACTTAGAATTTTGTAAACCATGTTCGACCAGTTTAGAGCATAATCGCATGAACATTTCTTTTTCCATTCTAAACATGTCATAACACCGAATTTCATGATCTCGCAAAATTTCTTGCACCCATAAATTACCTGTTTGCTGACTAGTTTTTCGTGGCTCTTTGCACAAAAAGGCATCACATATTGACTCACCAATACAGCTACCTCTTCATACTGTGTTATCTCTTCATCTAAAAAGGAAATCAATTGAGATTGTTCATCTTCCTTCGACTGCTCTTTAGACTGTTCATCTTCCTCCATCCACTCAAACGTAAATTGATTGTTCCAATTTGCCATAGATAATGTCACCTGTGAGTGTGGTTAAATTCAACTGTAAGAATTTTTTTAAACGACAAATAAATATTTTTAGGTATGTGCAAATAAATATTTTTTTACTGTTAAACATGCAAACACATAAAAATTAGTCTAAAAACATTCATAACCTGCAATTACCACTATAAATAACACATGTAACTTAGAAACATTCAAAACATTCATAATCAGTCAACAAGTTACATAATTTCATAGTTCCACAAACATTAACTAAAAACATATAATAACAACTCTGGTCCGAGTTAGACAAAATAAAGTCATAACATGCGTCCTAAAATATAGTTTAAGTAGGCGGGGGTTTCAGCCATGATGGTGGATTGTATGCCATATCCTGTAGCCATGCAACCAAGTATTCCGGCTGTCCTTTTAGTGAAACAACCATTTCCCGAACACTCTTGTGCAACAGAAGTCTTAAGCACCGGTTTCAGAAATCAGAGTTACTTGTAATTTCCTCAAGGCAGAGCACTTCGGCTGTAACCTCAGAAATTGATACCTCTTTTATTTTGTTTAGAACTGCAGTTCTATCCTTAGATGCAGTAGCTATTTCACTAACTGAATCTGCTATTTGTCTTGAGGCTGGAATTTTTTGCTTTGCTTGCCTGCTAGACCCTTCACCTCTCTTCCTCTTCCCATGGCTTTCTGAACCACTAGGTGCAGTATTTGCTGTTCAGTTTACGCCTGCCATCTCATCTGTAACTCCTACACTAGCACCTCCAAGATCTTCTTCGCTATCCCTCGATCCTTCAAGGAGATCTGTATCAACTCTATACACATTCTCTTCATCATCCTCTTGTGTCTGAGGTTGGGTTAAAGACGGTGCCAACATATCCTCTCCAGATGCTATCACACCCTTGAATATCGTGTTTATTCATGAGCAAACTTTAACCCCTAGTACCTAAACTTTTCATACTGGGGATTCTCCTGCAAGAATATAATCAACAAAAATAAAAAGCCTATAACAAGTAACACACAGTTCATAACTCAAGATTAACAATTATATACCAGTTTTTTCTTCTCCACCACTCATTTGTTGCCACCATTGTATTGTTTATAGGGTTTCAACCTACACCAGTCTCTTTTGGTTAAATCACCCATGTCCTCCAATCTTCCTCAACTATCGAGCCTATTTTTCAATTGCTTCTTCTCATATGATTTTCCTATTTTTGCATTGAATGCAAAGTGAATGTTGTTCCACCTAGGCTTTGAAAATGATGTTCCTGGACGATTTTTCCGGTAGATTTGCTCCATGCATTCTTTAAGTAACACCTCTGTGGTGCTTGTATCCCATGTTGCCTTACTTTTTTCTTTGTTTCATAATTCTATTAAAAATGTCAATTAAGAATGCAAAAGGGAGTTACAGTGAACCAGAGCACTTTTCTTCTAACAATGCAGAATATTATGTTTCTTTTGTAAATAAATGTGAGAGGAAATATCTAATATATATAATATTTATAAATTATAATCTCACAATCATATATATTTAGTTTGTAAAACATACTTATCAACATAAGCATTATTGATGAATATATACGCCACTTTTTACAAACACCGATCTTCAAATTTTCAAACTAAAAAACGCATACTTTTCGGAGCTTGTGGCAAATAATTAACAGCAAAGGGGCAGTCAGTTTGCCAGAACCACCAATCATAAATAGAAACACAGAACTACAAATAAATTGAAACAGAGATCTTCAAATTTTCAAACTAAAATACGCCCACGAGTCTGAGCTTGTCGCAAATAACTAACAGGAAAGACAGACTAAACACACAGCCAAAAAACCACATTAATTGATACTACCAAGTCAGTTCTTCCTACTACGCTACTCTCAAGTTCGACAGCCAAGCCACGCTAATCGAAAGAACATCAGATCAAGAGCACAACATCATATCAACACTCCTATAACAGCTATGGGTCCGACGGCAGCCAAGAACAAGAATCAAAGACAAGCAGGATCTGGGACCAAAATGACGTATCTCTTACCAGGTGAACAAAGGAGACTCTAAGCAGTGTGGATCTAGAGCAGATGCGATTCGGCGGCGGTGAAAACGGACGGCGACCTCTTGCAACCAAACAGAGGAAGAAGATGAACGACGATGATATTTGAAGGATCTGAACGAAC
>NW_021633955.1:0-91058 GCF_004799145.2 Neltuma alba
GGATGGTTAATTGGAGAATTAATTCAGCTATTGAGACATTTAGTTGGTGGAATTTTCAGAGGCTATTTCGATTGATCGATTGATGTTCCTCAAAACAACTTTCCATTTGTTGAAACATTAGAAGAGAATCAATTAAATTTGACTGTAAAGAGAAGTATTGAAAACACATAAAATTATAAAAATTGCCTTCCGTATACTAGAAAATCATGTACCATTATCACATAAACATCGTGAGGTTTACAGCTCATATATAACTAGGAGGCTGGATTTTCAAATAGCAGTTCTCTTCTTTTTTCCTAGCTGAAATCTTTTTGCCATTATTTCTAGATAGCAACAGAAAGTGTGTGCTCGTCAAAAAAAACATGAACACACACTTATGCATAGCTTCAGTGGCATCCTTCAGGAATCTATTTTCGAACATAAAGTATCACCAAATTTGTCTTTTTTGGAGTGAACTGCAGCACGAAAAGGACTAAAAAATGATTATTTGAGAAACTAATGGGTATTTTTAATTCATCTATGATTGTTTTTCATAGAAAAAGAAATATTTTGTTAATTAGGGGGTAAAATCCAAATTATGTTTTTCTTATTCCTTTAAGTGTCCTTCTTTTGAGGGAATTCAATGTTAACTTTAATTATTCTTCCATTCTTAAATTTTCTTCTTTTTATTTGCTTTGTTCTCTTTCGGAAGGCTGTCTTATCCTCCTTTCCTGTACTTCTCTATCTATATAAATTATTCATTTGCATCCAAAATAAAAAATGATTGTCTCAGCATAGAAAAATAGTAGCAGGCAGGGAATTTAACACTCCAGAATATATTCCAAATCCAACTAAGCAATTTTACATCCATACATCAATATCAGTTTTGGACTTCCAGCAGACAGAAGTTAATACAAGAAAAGGAGATATGAAATATATAACTTAGAACATTGAAAGGAGGCATGAAGTAAAGTAAAAGAGAATTTACCCTCAACAGCTGCTAAAGCCTTTATTTGACTCTTCATAGACGGGTCCCAGGTTCAAGGACAATGGCTCTGTTTTAGAGAAACAGAAAAGATCTCTGAGGAAGAGGAAAAAATTAAAAATATTTTTTTTAACAATATTAAGGGGAAGACAAGATGTATGACGAGATTGCACAGAGTTCATGTGATCACAAATAAAATATAGCCTCATAAAAAATCACATACTTGCGTAACTTGTGCTTGCGTTCGGCTTCCTCACACCGCATTTGACATGATTCTTAGTTGATTCATCCAATATACGCTGTACATTCAGCTTTCTCCAGGCAGAACCAGATTCAGCAAGCAAGCCCTTTCGTCTTCACCACTCTGACGCTCCTCATATATATCACAAAGGTCACCAATTCTCGTGACCACGTAAATCTAAATTCCTTCCCACCAACATCAATAATCTGAAAAAAAAATCACAGGGCATTCAAGCATTATATTTCAAATTAATACTAATCCACACCACACACACACACAAATGGTAGCAGCAATGAACTAAGCCCCATGGATGCGTGAACTTGCATATGGCATTCCAGTATTAAATATAAAGAATATTATGAATATGCATTTTAAGTTATAGAAAACATTTAAGCTGTTAACAACTTAGACCCCTACCCCTATCCCTTCCCCTCCCAAGCAGAAAAGAAGAGATTCAGAGCATAAGCAATAATGAACAAATATATCTGTGACTGCCACTTTAGAAGGCCTTGACTTGAGGGGTAAACCAATGCACAACAAGCGCCCCAATGTTTACTAGCTATAATTCTTGCCGATTGTCAAATCATAAATCCAGTTCAACTCCAACATCCAAATAAAAAGAATTGTCTCTAGCCAGTACTGCATTAAATATCATATTTGCAGTGCTTTGGAGAAAGTAAATATTTATCAAAAATTAGGGAAGCTTTATGTCACACATAATACTAGTCCTAGATACAAGATTTCCAAGTTAGCTCCAGCCATATGAAATCCACATAGGATAACTGCACACTGCGTAGCAGTCCCTCAACATGGAGATGAATTGACGTAAATGAAGGAAGGCAATGACAAAACATAAACTAGAAATCTGAGACAGCTGCATAATAGTAAATTACATGTTAATGACGACATATATGATGGTCATGATGCACAAATAACCTCCAAAATATGAATAGAAGGGGTTGCCACAGTTATGCCACCATAAAACATTTTGGCAGTGTCACGTTGTTTTAGAGATAAAATATCTTACAAACAAGAAAAGCACATAACGTAAGCAAAATTTGCCTCTATGCAAAAGTAGTAAGAAAAAAATTAAAGAGAAGCTAAGAATAGTTTAAGGGGAGAAAACATAATCTCCTAAACACGGAAATAAAGAGCAGTTAACAGAACAAAACTTAAAGGGGAAAAATACAGCAAAGCAGTCCAATCATCTCCATTATTCCTCATCAAAAAGATAACTACAAGCTATAACATAACAAGGGTAAAATATATCCTCAAAACTGGCAAATCATGTACATCACAAAGGATTATGCGATCATATACTGCATCAAATCCTATGAAAGTCATTTCCCGTTGTCTTTATGCTTTATATTTTGTATAACGAATTGAAATATCAAACCAACAGTGGTACATTGTGCAGTCTTTCTTGCTGGCTACAACACCACCAATCCGAAAAACCTCCCCTTTCATATTTACTGCTGCAGCTTTCTAAACTAACCCCTAGATTTTATACATAACAGCTCCAGTTCTCCAAAGAGGTTTTTTAAATCGTCCAAGGAAGAGTTCCTTTTGGCTTTTTCGTTTTTCTTTTTTAACTTAAAGAGGCAGACACTGACACCGCGTCTTCCTACTTACATCCTACTTACTTACAGGATAACCTATATGCCACTAGGCCACAGACCTATTGGTGTAGAGTTCCTTTTCTACAATTATTCTAGAGCTTCTACAAATTCCATAGTTCCATAGTCAAATTCTACATTCTAGCAAGTCAACAAAGTGGTAGGCCATACAGCATAAAATTCCTATCATCAAAGCTACTCGAATTGAATATTAGTTTCTAAGAACCCAGCAATTCTTGTCAGGATCACGGGAACATCCAAAGAGGATGATATGTTTAGTTCAAAGAATCAGTTTCCATTACTCCACAAACAAGTCGCTCATAAATGCTGGGATACAAAAACCAATTAACACTCCGTGAACAGTTAGGCACACTCGCAAAAACACACTAAAATGAGGAAAACAACATGGCTCACCTGAAAGCACAGGTTAGAAAAACGACTAAAAAATTGATTTGTGAAGAAAAAATCCACGAAAGAATTCTAGTAAAATCAAGCAAGCTCCTCAATTTCACTAAGAAGCTTACGTTTCCACTAGGATTAGTCGGGTTGGAGTCGAATTTCATCCTCGCCCTCCCACCTTGCGCCTCTACGCGCTTGATCTCCTCTACTAAATCCGGCGCCAGTCTTATGATCATAGCAAATGCTAATGGATTGTTACCAGAAACTAGGCTAAACGTCTCCTCCACTGCTGGGGGGTTCGCCGGCGTCCCTCGGTTCGGGTTCCGGCCGCGAGGGCCTCCGGAAGAACCGCCGATTGAAAGGCGGCGGCCGCCGGGAGGCGCGGATCCCCGGTGGGGCGGCGGCGGAAAAGACGACTGGAGGCGTTTTGGGCCGCCGCCACGGCCGACCTTGGACGAGCCTCCGTACATGTTACGTCACTGTTCCAATTCCGAAGGTACTCGAACCGTTATGGCAACAGCAGCTCACGGCGCGACGAGGATACCCAAAAGGAGGTATTAACTTGTTACGGTTCTTCGTTTGACATTTGCAAAAATACCCCCCAACTTTTGACTATTTCTTCTTTCATTAGTCCCTGTTCTGGTCGGCAAACAAAATATGGCGACGAACTGGAGGCCCCTTTTGATTGATCTCACTTCACTTGGTTATTGCCCTTCAGACTTGAACCAAAAAAAATTAACTTGCTTAAAAGTTTTTGATAAATATATACTGCTTCCTACATTTAATATAAGCATAATTAACTAATTTAAAAAAATTAATTAAGTTAGTTATTCATAATAAATATATGTTTTCTTTAAAATACGCGTATTAATCATGTGCATTTGACTTACAAAATAAGAGTAAATCTTTAAAATATGTAACTAGTATAGGGATTAATTAACGGCAAAATCAATAAATATTGAAAACAAAATGATTTGAGTCTAATATTTATATTAAATTGAAAGGCAAACTAACTTTTATATTAAGAAACGAAGATAATAATATATCATAAATATCAATAACTAGTAAGTCCATATAAATACTCCTCCGGTCCTTATATAGAACCCAATTCTTGAGTTGGTTTTGATCCTAAATATAAGACTCATTTCTCATATTTATCAATTTTCTCTAAATTACCCCTATAAATACTCTCTTACCCATAATCAAGTAGAAGAAGGAGATGGGTATTAAGAAAGATGATTATGGTATTTTGGGAAAAATGTGTCACTTTTTTATAATTAACTAACTTACCTAACTTCCTTAATCTAATCAAATTAGTTAAATGAGTCTTATATTAAGAACCGGAGGAGTATAAAATTTTTAGCGAATTATAAACCATAGATAAGAAATGGCTTCGGAAATAATTTACCAAACGGGCGAAATTTTATTTTATTTAGTTTATATATGCATTTGTTTTCCGTTTTTTAAAGGAAAAAATCACTTTTATTTAAAATATTTTGTGATGTTGATAACCTTCGGATTTCCATAACCTTTACTTATGATTTTTTTTTTGGCCAAACATTTACTTATGAACTATGAATCATTTTATCTTGAGTCATTTCCCCATTCATAAATGAAATTATTATATACAATAATATTCATATGCACTAAGTACATCGACATTCATCTACTTCCGGAAAATGCATGTAATAGTGTTAGTATAGATACAATTGAGTGCATATGAATCAAATTGAATTGAGTTCAAGGGGAAAAAACAAATTGAATGAGAAGATTTCTCTTTCATTTTTCTTCTTTAAAATTTTCTCTTAATTCTTGTTACGTTGTTTTATTTCTATTATCGTTATTTATAACAATTTTTTTGAAATTTTACAATGGTTTTGAAATTTTAAAAAAGATGTTGTAAAAAAAAAACACTTCTTATTACTTGCTTCTCAAAATAATCAAACAGGCAGGCAAAAGAGGATCTCAAAAGATACAAAAATATATGAAGATATCATAAATTTATCAAAATGACTAAATAATAAATGTTTTTTATAATGAAATTACTCAAAGATATTATAAAAATGAAATTGACAATAAACGGTTTTTATGCTTGCAACTAAAATATAAAATATTTTGTGTTCCATAGAATCTGTATATAATAAATCACCCCTTCAAGCCATCTAAAAGTTACTTATTTTTTAAACTAAAAAATCATTGTGAGCTTGACTTCCCAAGTTTAATCTCATCATAAATTATCAATACCATGATTCTTTTTTCCTTCGGTAATATGATTCATATTCTTGTCCCCCCCTTGCCACCAACTAATGACAGTAAATGATTATGGTATTTAAAAAAAAACATGTTATATTTTTTTATAATTAACTAACCAACTTAACTTTTTTAATCTAATCAAATTAGTTAAATAAATCTTATATGCTACGTGGTTACATATTTATCGCTTCATTATTGTTGTTGTTTGTCAGGGCATAGCTAGATTGGGGTCCACGAGCATAACTATATGTGTCTTGGTATAACGGATTTTTTATATTGCCGTCTTGGGTACAACTGATTAACTAAACTTTAACCCAGTGGCTCTCCTAAAAATGTAAACGATGATACTTGGAACTATAAACTACAAACAGTGAAAAACGAAGTGCGTGGCAAATAATGATATCTTTATAATTATAAGTTGTTAACTTTTTTATTTTTTGGTTTAAAAATTTAAGGTAGCAAAGTTGCTTCATCAATTGTCCCGCTTGTGTATTCATGGTCTCCCACGCTTAAAAAAGTTTAAAAGAGGTGTTTGATCATATGAGTTGAGCTACAAAACTATACACAAATAATATCTCATGCTTAAGAAGTTTAAAAGAGGTGTTTGATATGAGTTGAGACTACAAAATTACACAATCTCATGTTTAAGAAAGTCTAAGGGCTTGTTTGATTCAAAATCAGTGCATCCTACATTGCAATACAATATTAATTATATAAATAATAACATTTCTGATCTTAATTATAAGACCTTATTTGTAGTTAAAACAACGTTTTTAATTAGGATTGGAAGTAGTATTTCGTATGGTTGGTATTATAAGAGTTAGATGTTTGGTATCAGTTGAATTATAAGGCTTAGATACACATAAATTTAATTAACAACTAGTCAAAAAAAAAAAAACAATGTGGAAGACAACTATGAAAGTAAAAAAAAAAAATGTATATAATATAAATGAGCCACATATAAGAGTTATGATTGATATGACAAAATATAAACCAAGCCTTAGAAAATGAAATAACACCTTACCTTCTCCCCCTCCTGATTCACATGTGTGAGCTAACGAAAGTCGTAGGAACTTAATTGGTGGTGAGTGAAGAGAATTATGAAGAGTCATATTTATAGTGTTTTTTGTTAACTCAATATTCCATTAAAAACCACGGTTCCTTATTTTTCACTATAATTCATGAATCTAATTAAATCATATCATTATGTGCGCATAACCTTTCATGTATTTTCACTAAATACATTTAAGGATACAGTGATTGAATGATACATATCCTAAAATTTAATATAGATACTGTTTTTCGGCAAATATCCATGCATGTTCCATAATTGGTGATTAAATTATGTCTTTTTTTGGTGGTATTTTTCAAATCTCATAAAATTCTATATTTATTATCATGCCATTTATATCAATACCATCCATGTAAATATTAAATTTATAGAAATTCACAATATTAATGTTTTTTTTTAAAAAAAAGGAAGTCTCAATATTCTATCATAAAATAAAACATTTCATTTCACTTGATATAGAACAAGAGCACAAAATCTAACTTAAACCTAATCGATGGCTTTTGTTGCACTCATGGAACGAGGGGAGTGGAGGAAAAGGATGAGATTTTAATAAGCATTTTTAAAAAGGGAAAGGGGGAAGAAGGTTAAACCTTTTAATCAATTTTTATTTTATTACCTTATTATTTAACTTTTTTATATCAAACTATATAAATCATCATCATGTCACCTTACGGCCAGTCAGGTGGTTATAGTAAGTGTTTTTTCTTTTGGTACATATTGCATTTCTTATTAGATCTGAATTATTTGTTTATAACTTTAGAAGTGATACTTCTCCCACATTAATCATGATATGGAAATACCTATTATGTCTCTAATTATTATGCAATTGTTGGAGATATCAATCAATTATTACCTCCATCTTAAAAAAGAGTTTAGTTGTGATTAATTTAATCATAATATATAAAACCTTTAATTCTTTTTCTCTTATTTATTTTATCACATCAAAATAATCTTTGTGGTCATTGCATATATTAAGGATTTCTATTAAATATAGTTCCAATGTTATGATTGACAATGATATTTTGAGAAAAAATAACATTCATTTATTATAAATAATTAACTTAACTAATTTTTTTAATATTTATAGTTATTATTTAATTTTTATATAAAAATCAGATGTGATGGTTGTTTAGACCCTGCAAATAGAAGTCTTATAGGGTGGATTAAACATATAGGATGTGGACCATTCACATAAAGAGGGAGGATAACTTACTATCCCAAGAATTTTGGGATTATTTTTCATTGGTTGATTTGGGATGATTTGTCAACCGTGGCTTCAATTAAAATTAACTGTCACAAAATATATTATATTATAAATATAATATTTTTGTGCATGTCTATATCTTTCTCATTATGTTCAATATCTTACATAATTTCCATTATCTTATTTCTCCTTTCTAATTCTCCGTTCTTTCTTATTTTATTTTATGTCACGTTATCAACAAAATCATGAGTATCAACTATCAAATAAATCTGGATCAAGCACATGACATTCTTTTTTATTCATTTTGGGATGTCTCCATCAAAATATTTTGTCAACAATATTCTTCATCTCATCCTTCTCATTTTTTCCCTAGGAGGGGCATGAATACAATAAAGGTTACAATAGCCATACATTCATTTCTCTTTCATTGTACGAAGTAAGGCCCTTGTCTCATTGAACAAACTTCTTATATAGTATCCACATAGTGTTGTATGATTGGACATTCAATTCATAAATAGTGACTTGAGAATGCTAAAAAACATCTGTTCTGCGTAATCTAATAGGTTATGCTTGTAAAAACAATATTTCAATGAGGATGATATACGTGTAAACATCAAGCCATATTTTTTGGCTAATCATTTCCTAAAATGATTCAACTGCCTCGCCAAGATGGTGATATTTGAATACGAAGTTTTCCTAACCAGGTTTTTAATGATACAACATTAAAATGATATACTCATTTCTTAGTTAAAGTTTTTTTAATAAGCCACATTCATATAAACTGAGCATTTAAGGGGGAGTATTATAGATATAATATTTGTGTGAATGTCTATATCTCTCCCACTATTCTGAATATCTTACACTATCTCAATTGTCTCATATCTAATGCCATCACTGAAGCTTGGCTTTGATACCAAAACCAAAATTTTGTACAGGCTAGACGAGAAAGACAAGAAAGAGAGAGAGGAAGTGTATTATAAATAAATATAATATCTGCGTGCATGTCTATATATTTCTCATTATGTCCAATATCTTGCATAATCTCCATTATCTTGTTTCTCCTTTTCTAATTCTCTATTTTTCTTATATTTTTTCTGTATTTTTATGTCACGTTATCAACCTGACCATGAGCATCAGCTATCAAATGAATTTGGATCAAGTATATGGCGTCCTTTTTATCATTTTGGGACGTCTCCATCAAAATATTTCGTCAACAATATTTTTCATCTTATCCTTCTCATGTTTGCCCAAGAGAGCCATGAATACAATAAAGGTTGCAGTATCAAGCATATGTCACTTTTCTTTCATTATACGAAGTAAAGCCCTTGTCTGATTAAGCAAACCCCTTATATAGCATCTATATAGTGTTGTATAATTGGACATTCAATTCATAACTAGTGACCAGCTGATGTTATCTGTTTTGCATAATCTAATCGATTATGCTTGTAAAAACCATCAATAAGGATAATATATGTGTAAACATCAAGCCATATTTGTTGGCTAACCATTTCCTAAAATAATTAAGTTGATACAAAGTTTCCTCGCAAGATTCTTAATGATACAACGTTAAAATGATATACTCATTTCTTAGTTAAAGGTTTTTAGCAAGTCACATTCATATATAATGGATATTTAAGGGGTAGTATTGTGAATGTCTATGTCTCTCCTACTATTTTAAATATCTTATACCATCTCAATTGTGTCATATTCGATGCTATCACTAAAGTTTGGCTCTGATACTAAAATTCATACGGGCCAGAGGGGAAAAGATAGGAAAGAGAGAGAAGGAAGTTTGGGATATTGTCAGATACTAACTATAAATCCTTCTCATAGTAGGTACTTGAACTCTTGTTTTGTTGTGTCGCGAAAAATTAGTCTTTTTTACTAAACTCAATGCTTATTAGTTATTTCCTATTTAATTTCGTTCTATTTAGCAAATGAAATGGGCCTAAGAAGTCCAATAGGGAATCACGCTGCTCGTTTTTCATTTGGGCCTTGACGCTCAAGCTGCGGCACCTAAGATAGGCTTGGCTTGAGCTTAACTTCGTTATAAGGGCGTCTTTAGTGTAGGGAAAATGATAGTTAGTTTTAACTATTTATATTTATTAATTTTTAAGCTAATTTGTTTATTATAAATTAATATATATATTAAATGATCCATATAAGTATTTTAAAAAGATCATGTAACATATGCTATAATTAAATAATTTAGTAACTTTTTAATCTCTTTAGACTAGTTAAATAATTTTATATTAAAAACAGAAAACAGTTATTAAAAACAAAACACGGCTCACAACGTCAATAATGTTGAGAATGCAATCACTCAGGCGAGATTAAATGTTCTCCCCATTATGACAAAGGCACATTTCATTTTAGCAAGGAAAAATGATAAATAAAAACCCATAATATGTGAAATTACGATCTGGAACTTTTAATTGGAAAAATGGCAAATAAAAATCTGATCCCATATTGCAAATATGAAATTTTGGTAAAATATCCGAAATGCCCCTCAATCAAATTACAAGTTGACTATAGGAAATAATAAGTTCACTTTAGCGAATGATAACTTTAGCAAACCAAATCACAACTTGGCTAAGGGTATGCTAAAGGACAAGTTGACTATGGGAAATAACATTCACTTTAACGAATGACAACTTCAATAGACCAAATCACAACTTAACTTAAAGGCATTTCAGACATTTTCATCAAGATTTCATATTTGTAATATGGGACCGGATCCTTCATGACAATTTGGCTTATTCATGTAACCTCTTTAATTTTTTTAATCATGGCTGGTATTTGTCATTTTTCTTTTGCATTTTTTTTTGGGAACATATCATTTTAACAACTTGCTGTGCTACATAAATTACATAAATAATTCACTACAGCTGCCACTCCCACTTTGACTTTGATTATTTATTTTAAAATCTTCAACATGATTCAACTTAACATTTGTGTTTTTTATATATATTATTTTATTTAAATTTTATATTTAAATCTATTCCTCTGACTCTAACATAAGACATACTACTTGAGATTTACAACAAAATAAAATGATTAGTGCCAAAAAATACTTTTTGGCCACCACACTACAATTAATGTACATAAAAATGAAAACCATTATATAACCTACCACCACTCATCAAAGTTTTTCATAAGTTCAAACATTTTGAGACCAGGTTTCATGAGTATCTAACATTAAAATAATATCTCTGACTAATGATCGAATGATTTCGAAAAGTTGAATGAAAAGGAATAAAATGAAAAAATTATAATTATAACTGATAAACAAGCAACCCGAAATCGGCAAGCTATGCAGGCTGGATGGCTACCGGTTAAATTTTGGTCATAAGCCACAAATTGTTGCCGAAGTAGCCCTGAATGAGAAAAGGAAGTGCCCTTTGGGAAGGTTTAAATTAATCCTTGAGCTTATCTTTCATAAACTCAAGTAACCGTGCGTTTCCCAAAAGCTGGAAGGAGGAGCTTTTGAAGAGCTTATTGGACTGTTGATGTGTCAGAGCTTATTCCCCCATTCATTATTCCCTCGTATTCCTTTCTTCGTTTTTTTTTTGACCAGGAGCTCTCTCTCACTTTTGCCCTATTTTTCATGATGACATGTTGCTGATCAATTTAAATTCATTCCTAGAGTGAGCAAAACACTGATGAGGATAGTCAAAAGAATTTAAGGTTTTAAAATTTAATTTATTTATTAAGTTTCACTTCTTGATATTAAATTAATTTAAATTTATTGTATATTAGTATAAATTAACAATCATCATCAATATAAATCATCAATTGATATTAGTATAAATTTATCAATATCATATATAAAATGAAAACCAAAGTTAATGTTCTATATTTACGGGTATCATTCATTCATTCCAAATTTTTCAATCAACTTTTTTTTTAGAAAAATATCTTAAAAGGACATTTAAATAACTCAAATTTTGATTTTAATTATTAAATTTATCAAACTCCTACTTAGGTCACATGATTTAAAAGAGATTTTCACTTCTTTATTATATTATCTCAATTTAGTTTTTTTTTCATACTTCACTTTATATTTAAGATATTTTTTTATGATTTCTCTAAGGTGTTAAAATTTAATTCACTCTATAAATTTGACTTTTTCATATTAAATTATTTTAATTTTATTGTATTATGTGAAATCATTTTTTTTAATCATGTTTCATTATTTATTAAAACTCATACCCATTTTGGTCATTTTACAACTAAACTTACTTTTACTCAACCATAATCCAAACAACTTTTTACCAATATCACTTTTATAATCTAGCTTTTCTGAACTCCAATCCAAACACAATTCAACTTATCCAATTTAGCTTTTACCCAACTTCACTTTTCCATAAGCTACTTTTTCAATAAGCTACTTTTCCAATTGCTAATCCAAACGGACCCAAGATATCTTAAAATAAGTATCAATTGACAGTCTGATTACTTTTCTTAGGGCACATGGAAGGGGGTCCCCAAGGTTGATGTGACAAGTAATATTGTTAAGTTTGGACATTTTCCCCTCATTTCAGGACAAGTGACTTTTGCTTGATAGTGTTGATAATGTGCAAATCCAACAACAGATTAGGCGGGCTCAGTGACATAAATTATATTATATCCGCTCTTAATTAGAAGAGCTAGTTGATTAATTTAAGAAGAATAAGAAAAGAAAATTAGGTTAGTTATTTGTAGTAAATAGATATTATCTTTTCTAAAATATCCTTACTAATCAAGTGCATTGGTTAAAACTACTATTATTAGAAGGACTACTTTGGAAAAAATACATAAATATGAGAGACAAAATTGATTAGAATTTATATATTAGGATCAAAATAAAATTCAAACAAAATCTTATATTAAAGATCGGAGGTAGTATGTCGTTACATGTTATATTTATAACAACATTTCTGGATAAATTATTAAAAATAGGGACCAAAACATTTTGAAATATTATTGGAGTCTTCTAGCCTAAAATGAAATTAAATTAGAAAGCAAAAAAGACTAGGGCCTGTTTGGGAGGCAAAACCATGGTTTGGGTGGAATGTCACCCAAACAGCATTAATTTTGGGCTAATAATCCAAAACCATGGTTTGAGCTAAGACCATGGTTTTGGAGCCCAAAACCATGGTTTTAGGAGAAGTGAATCTATTCTGCTTCTAGTTTAAATTGGAGAGTATGATTGTGTCTATCAGAGTAGATATCAATAATAATATGACTTTAACATCCCTCAATTATTTTTTTATAAACATATCTAATCCTATATCTTATAAATATATATACACATATGAATTATTTGTTAATTACATTATCTTATGTATTATTAATTATGTTAGTAAAAAATAT
This sequence comes from Neltuma alba, assembly GCF_004799145.2. Taxonomy (NCBI): domain Eukaryota; kingdom Viridiplantae; phylum Streptophyta; class Magnoliopsida; order Fabales; family Fabaceae; genus Neltuma; species Neltuma alba. Next base: position 13,105 of record NW_021633955.1, read on the forward strand.
ATTATTAACAATTTTATTCCTTCAAATTAAAATATATCATAAAATCTATCTTTTATGTAATTATCATATTAACTTATGTTTTTTTTTAGTAATTTGTATATATAAAAAGTGCTTCTGATAACAATTATCCAAAGACTCTCATTTCTCAAAATCACTTTTTCACAAAATCTATTCTCCCCAGAATCTATTTTCCAAAACTATTATTTAAACTATGATTTGGTTTCATCCAAACACCTCTTATGTTACGCTTACAAGTGGAATTTTAACCTAAAAAAAAAAACAACTCAACATATAAAAATTTACAACTCAATTTACAAGTGTTTAGACAAATTATAGGTAGGGATGCAAATTTTATTAGCAAATATCATAGAACAATAACAATTCTCAACATAAAAACACTAAGTAACATCATTTTTTTACCGAGAAAATAATAACTCAAAATATGAAAATTTGCAACAAACAGCAATAAAATAAGTAAATAACAATGTTACGCAGAATTGTACAACTTAATTTACAAGCAGTTGGGTAAGGGTATTTCTGTAAAAAGACTTTACAATTTAACTTCATTATGGGATTTGAAGTTTCGGAATTTTTGTTTATTAAGTCCAGATTGTGCGATTAGCTGAAATTTTTCCTATTATCCGGTGTTTGGCAATTTCAAAAAAAAGTGCTTTTTCCCCCCTAAACCATGATTTTGGCCAAAGATTACTCAAACAGGCTGATTTTTCAGAAAATCTTGGTTTGGTCTAAAATCAAGGTTTTGACCTCTAAAACTATGGTTTCATGAAAAGCAAAAAAAAGAAAAATTGCTTTTTGAAAATGTGGTCTTTTTTTTTTTTCACATTGTAATACTATTTTCAATTCTTAATATAAGAGTTAGGTAACTAATTTGAGTAGATTAAAAAAAATTAGTTAAGTTAACTATTTGTAATAAATGTGTATTGTCTTCCTTGAGATATCCTTTCTAATCATGTGTATTTGCTAGAAATACTATTTGATGAAATATTTAACATGTATAATTACTATAAGGACTATTTTAAAATATATATAAATATAATAAATAAAATAGATTGGAGTTTTATATTTAAGATCAAATTGAATATCAAAATAGCTCTTATACTAAAGACTAGAGTTAGTATATTGTTAAAAAAAACTAGTTGCGAAAAAATATTTTGAGATTTCATATTTAAAATCTTTAAGGTAAAATAATATTTTTCTATTGGCAAAAAAATTATTTTTTTAAAAAAATATTTAATCTTATATTTTATAAATACATATATACATACTAATTATTTATTAATTACGTTTTTTTATATATTATTTATTGTGTTAACAAAAATATATTATTAAAAAATTATTACTTCAAATAAAAATATATTATAAAATCTTTCTTTTATGTAATTATCATGTTAATTTATATCCTTTTTAGTAATTTGTACATATAAAAATTGTTTCTGATAACAATTATTCAAACATTCTCATCTTATCAGAATCACTTTTTTACAAAATCTATACTTCAAAAAATCTATTTTCCAGAAGCTATTATCTAAACTATGGTTTGATTTCATCCAAACACCCTCTAATCTATCTCTCTCATCATTGCCTCCAATTATTTTTTTGTACGTGATTACTACAATGTGTAGATCCAAATAATAATAATACCTACCAATAAGAATTAGCTTAATTGGTAAAGAGTTAATTCATTATTTAAAAGGTCGTGAATGTGAGGACTTTATTTAATAAACAATCTGTAAATATCCACATAGGTGTTATTTGAGCCTAAACATGATAGACAGTGTTACTAATACTATTTGTCATTCACTTTTAAATTTAAGTTGTAATGGTGAAAAATAAAATTACAGTAACCAAACCTCGGCGATTCAGGCAATAATAACAATGTGGTGAGATACAAATATCATATGAAACTCTCAAAAATAAAACAAAACTAAAATACTTTAACTTTCCTTCTATTTTATTTAAATGACAAATATTTTTTAAAATTAAAATGTATATTATACACACCTCTTTTATATATTTGAGATTTTATTTTTATCCATTCAATTGTTAGGTGATTGTTAAGTTTGATTTTTAAACTCCTATGTTGACCAAAATACCCTCGTTTAGCATAATAGTTATTTAAACATTTATATTTGTCAAAAAATAATTTTTGATACTTCAAAAATAATTTTAATACACTTATTTTCAAATTTTTAATATGCAATAAAATTTATTAATTTTGATTCTTTTATAAAAATTTATAATTTTAATTTATTTAAAGATTTAATCAAATTTTTCTTCACGGTTTTTATGTCTACATTAAATAATTTAATTAATTTTCCATCCCAATATGATAAAAACAACAAACAAATAACTACTTTTAAAAATTGAAAAATAAAACTAAGAAAAAGAAAACAAATTTTAAATTCGTTAAAATTTTTTAGTCAAAATTTGAGAATTTAATATTACAAAGGGTAAATTAATAAATAAAAAGTATTTTAATAGAAATTTTAATTGAAAAAGTATTTTTTAAAAATATTTTTAACAGAGTTAACGGTTTAAATTTAAGTGTATATTTTTAAAATAAAAGGAAGATTAGTATAGTTAGAGCAAATATAAAGAAGGTTAGAGTATTTTACTAAAAAAAACTACTATCAAATTTTTTTTTTATGAAAAAGTTTGAGGAAATGTTTTGTTAACTTTTTAAAGTTTTAAAATAAATTAAATAAGTGGCAGAACTTATCACCAAAACAGTAAGTAAATGGCAGAACTCTACTTACAATTTGTTTTTTTTTTTTGGCCAACAAGTTTTTTATCTCCTCAATTTTAATTTTCCGTAAAATATCGAACCGGCGGGTCCAAGTTTAGTCACGTTGTTCATTGCGTTGGCGCAACAGTCACCCGATCCTGAAGAGAGGTATTGGGCTTGGACTTGCCCCCTATAAATTCACAGGGGAAGCGCCTCGTGTACAATTCTGCTTTTCCCTTTCTTCAAGCCAAGCTTCTAGCCTTCTACACAAGCTCTTCCTCTCTCTGATCCTTCTCGCCCCAGAGTTCTTTTAACCATGATTTCAGGTCAGTGACCTTCTCGAGCTTGATTTTCAATCCTCTGTTTCAATTTGATATGCATCATACGAAGGGGAGAATGAGTGCCTGCGATGCGGTTTTCATACCGATTCTTTTTTTTCCTTCTTCCTTTCATTGAACGTTTTAAGGTTCGCTGTTCATGTTGGTGTTCGATTTTTCGTTTAATCGGACTCTGATTTGCACTGCGTATTCGTATTCAAGAGATAGGTCGTTCGAAATTTGCAGGTTGGGCATTCCCCTGTCTGTTTACTAGGTTGATAAATTATCCATCTCCGAATTAAAATTTTTTGGAGGATCGTGCTTGAGCTCGATTTCTGTGAATCTTGTAAATTATGTTATTGGATAAGCTGGGACTGTAAGTGTCAAATTGGTTTTCGCGGTATTTTATAATGAACTAGTTGTAGGAAAAGCAAATGAGCTATACCTATGCTACAACTACAATGTAATGTATACCTTGTATCATGAAATCTCTAGTAAAAGTTTCACTTGAAATGTATTTAATTAAGAGGAATTTATACCTTCGTATAATATATTTGTTGAGTAGGAAAGGTCATAATGTTTTTTTTTTTTTTGAAAAGTAATACGTACATGTTGAGTCAGCAATTTTTTGGGGTTTCAATATGATTTCCTGTTCATAGTTTCACTCCCCTTCCCCAATTGTTAATTGCCTTTTGTTTTATCCATATTACCATTTTGAATTCCTTACATTTCTGGTATATTCTTTTATGGGCTGCATGCCTACGTGAGTGACGCAAAGGTGCTTCATGGCCTTGGAGGCTCTAATTTTTCTTAAAATATGAATTTCCTCTCATATTAATTGGATGATTTCCCTGTCAATTTTCTTATTTGTCTTTTACAGGCTGTAATATTAATAATTTTACGGTCTATTACTCATTACTGCACTGTGATTCCTTATGCAGTGAGTGTAAAATGGCAAAAGGAGCTGTTTAAAGATGTAGAACTTGATACTTCCCAACCCCCTTATGTCTTTAAGTGCCAATTATATGATCTAACTGGGGTCCCTCCTGAAAGGCAAAAAATTATGGTCAAGGGTGGTCTATTGAAGGTAAGTAGGTTATTGTATTTGTGATACCGATAAGTGATCAGATATCAATTTTCAGCATGTCTTAATGAATTAAGTATAGCTTATTATAAGTGCTGCTTAATCTTCTTCAATCATTTATTTTCGGGTATGCAGGATGATGCTGATTGGTCAACATTAGGTGTGAAAGATGTGAGTGTTGCTAAGATGCAGTATCTAATTTTACCTTTTTTAAAAAAAAAAAAAAGAAGAAGAAAAAAGAACCGCCTACCTTACATTCTTTTACTGAATGATCCACATAATCTAATTTTGCAGGGTCAAAAGCTGATGATGATGGGGACTGCTGATGAAATTGTGAAGGTTCCAGAGAAGGGACCTGTTTTCGTTGAAGACCTTCCTGAAGAAGAACAAGTAGTTTCTTTGGTACGTTTTGAATTTCAACTCTTTTCCTCTGTGTAATGACATTATTATGCATAAACACATTTTTCAACTCTAATTCTGTCCCCATGGTTAACTGGCTCCTGGGCAAATTTTGATTTTTGCATTTATGCCCACATTTTTTTTTTTTAAAATGACAATGGCCTTAGGACTTGTACTCTTGCAAAACTAATCTATGTTTGCTTGCCATACGCAGTTTCAGTCTAAATCAGTTCTTTTTGTTTTTTCTCTTATAACATGAAATCTCCGTATGCTAATAATTCTAATGTACCATATGGAGGTGGATTTCTTTGTCCAAAGCACTTTGAGTCTATCTTTATATTTAACTTCCGGTGTACTGAGAGTAATTACCTTTCATCTCTAACGTCTGCTTTTCCTTTTTTGGTGTGTTCCTTCCAGGGTCACACTGCTGGCCTGTTCAATTTGGGAAACACTTGTTATATGAATTCAACATTGCAATGTCTCCATTCTGTGCCAGAGTTGAAGTCAGCCTTGATCAAGTGAGCTCTTTTATGTTCTAGGATAGACAAGTGAAAAGAGAATTGTTTATCAGTTGAAGGAATGAGAATCTCCAACATAAACTGAATGTTCACTTCATTCCCTTCAAATGCATTATACATGTTCGTATGCAATCCGCATTGTTTGGGAATAACCAATCATGACAGAAAGCCAACAACGAGTGTCAAATACCTAAACATAAGACACCTACACATCTAATATCCAGACATATGACACTTCGACAACAAATGGAAGTAACTGATCTAATGATACTTTAAAATGATGACTACACAGAATCAACTCCCTCATTCTCAGTTCTAGACATATTCACCCCATCAATTCATTATCTTACATCTTAGCTCTATTCTTTTTTCAACCATGAGTGGTGATAGGCGGAGTTGTCCTATAACCTTCCTGAGGACCCTTTTCATTTCTCATTTGTCTCTGACACATATGATGAACAGTATGTTTTCTTGGAATTAGGTACTCTCATTCTGGCCGGAGCAATGATGTGGATCAGTCTTCTCATATGTTGACTATTGCAACCCGTGAGTTATTTAATGAGCTTGATAAAAGTGTGAAGCCTGTGGCGCCAATGCAATTTTGGATGGTTCGTTTTTTCTTGGCTCAGACTTTCTGTTATGTGAATTGCTGATTGATTTATTTTTTGAAATGTTTTGAGAAGATCTTGTCTTCGAAGCTTCATAAGTTAAAATTTTGCAACATGTTCTATACTATGAAGATCATTATTGCAGTTTTGGTCCAATTCAATACATCAATAATCCAGCTAGTGTGTTCTATTTTAATAATAAGTCTGATTATTTTAGTAGTCCACTATTCTGATCAGGTATAGGAGCCAAGAGTTCTGTATTTTTGTAGGCTTAATAATGTGTTTCTTCTTAGATTGATTTATTTTGAGTTTGAAATGACATGAAAGTGTTTGGCATCTTGAAAGAGAGAAGTTTACAAAATATTTCTTTTTTTTTTTTTTTTGGTTTCTATTCCTCTATAGGGGCTATCTCGTTCGGTCATTGTATGCTTTCTTTGTTGTTGATGGAATTTTCTTTCTAAATTTTTTTTTTCCTTTTTTCACCATACTCTGCCTCAGCTCATAAAATGGGGATGGTGGAATGATATTGGCCTGACTTGTTATCTCTTTTACCAGGTACTGCGGAAAAAGTATCCTCAATTTGGCCAGCTGCATAATGGGGTGTTCATGCAACAGGTTCATTAATTGGACGTCTCTTTGTGGAATTAATTGGACTGCTTAAATGAGCTGGCATAAGTATTTAATTTTTTTCATATCTATCAGGATGCTGAAGAATGTTGGACGCAACTTTTGTACACACTTTCTCAGTCTCTCAGATCCCCTGGATCCAGGTGATTTTCTTGCTATTGCTTAGCATTTAAAAGCGATTGCTTGACTATCTTGAAAAACAATATTTTTCATGGAAAAGCTGGCATGCAAGAATAGTGAAACTTCATTGTTCATGCTTCTCTCTTCCACATTTATTGTCTGATTCATAGTTATCTTAAAATGCAATTTCATTGTGCTTTACTTGGTTTTACAAGTTCTCAAGGATTAACGTTTCTTATTTATTTTTCAATAACCTCTTTTTTCATGAGTATTTACTTATTGAGTAATTTAATATAAATTTTCCTTCCAGTGAAAATCCTGATGATGTGAAGGCTCTTTTTGGCATAGACCTTGTTAGCAGGTGAACTATCTGGGATTTTATCTTAATTGTTGCTACTCCTAATAATAATACGCAATAAGATGCTTGTTCTTAGAAGTATTCTGCATTGTGTTTATTTATCAATCATCAATTTATTGCATTCTTTGTGAGTTTCTGCTGCTCAACTACTAAGCTGATTTTCCTTGAATGGTAGCTGATTTTCCTTGAATGGTTTAAGAATAAAATAGATTTTAAGTTTGATTTGCATTGTATTTTTCTTGATCTCATCGCTTTGATGCATCTGTTAATTTTACCTCACCCTCTGTTTCTCAAGTAGCCCCGTTGTCAGTCTTTATCTCATAGATTTGGGCTTCTTTTTTTGTTTTTGTTTTTAATGATTTACATTCACCATCATAGAGCAGTTTTCATCTAGAAAATATTTGAGTTTGATTGGTAGAACGGTTAATACCAAGAGGGGATAGATTATTTTATCTTAACATACTAAGTACTCAATTTATTGTTCAAAATGATGACTTCATACACAACAATGATTTTTGTTTTCCCGTTCATTTTTGGTAGCCAACTTAAACTAGGTAGGCCATGAGACAGGCAAGCTATCATATTCTAGCAGTTTAGGACAAAAACATGTGTTTGTTTAGGGTCTCTATTGATGGGGGTCTTCACAATCATATGTATTCGTCTCTCTCTGAACATGTGTGCCCTTGTGTGGCATTGTAGTCGATGCTAGCTGGTTCAATTAATCACATTTTAAAGGACACAATCTGCTTTTTACGAATGAGTGAGTATATTAAAATGCTTCATTAGTCTCCTGCAAGTTTACCTATTTATTGTACTCATGTTTTTTAGTGATGAATTGCTAGGATACATTGCCAAGAGAGTAATGAAGAAAGCTCAGAGGCAGAATCTGTTTACTCACTTAAATGCCACATATCACAGGAGGTGAACCATTTGCATGAAGGACTGAAGCATGTAAGTGCTATTGATATAATACAGTTCTGAAGACTTGACAGACTCATTATGCAATAATGTGATAATTATTCGCCGATGAGATTATTTTTCTTGCTACTCTATCCTTGTTTTTACGCTTTGTTGTGATTGACTAGCTCCACCATCCTGAATGCCTTGTAGCCCCCCCGGGGGGGTCACCACGTCCTGCTACATTGCCCTCTTTCCACCACTAGCTTTCATCAATAGTTGAATTCAAGGGAGATGGGCAAAATATAGAAGTTTAACTGAGGCGAAGCTGAGTGACTAGCTACTGTAGTACTGTGAGGGCCATAGACTAGTGGATCTTCTATTCCTGAAAATCATCTGTCCATTATTGCTTACTTTCTATGCTTATTTTTCACGTGGTTGATTGTTTCATGCTGCCGGATGTCATTGGCTCTTGTGATTATGAAATATTTGAAACTTTAAATTGATCTCAAGCTTTGATACCAGTGATCATTTATTTGATGAAATCTTTTGCCGTTTTATTATTGCTTTAAATAAATTTAACATGGCACAACATAATTGATGTCTAGCATATTGACGCTTAAGGGTTCGTAAAAAAATATTGATGTTTTATTATTGCTTTAAGAATTTGCTCTTGTTCTCAAGTACTGAATAAATCCTAGAGAGTTTAATTAATTTCAATCATGCAGGGCCTAAAATCTGAGTTGGAGAAGGCTTCTGCTGCTTTGGGGCGCAGTGCAATCTACTTGAAGGAATCTCGGATCAATGCCTTGCCGAAGTAGATATTTCTTTTTTTCCTTTTGGGCTTTTCATTTTTGGATTGTTGCTCTTCAAATCTTTACTGACACCGTCTGATGTCGTGCCTAGTGTATTTTTGAATATGAAAATATGAAATTTGTATGATTTTCTAGCTAACTTTAAATATGGCATCTACTAAGTTGTTGCTATGTAGTCAATCATCGTAACCTAGTGAATTATTTGAAAGCCTATGCTATAATTTGTTGATTTTAAAGGTCAGCTGTATTTCAATTTTAGAAGTAGGTAGACCTTAATAAGATCAGGAGAAGAGAGTGAAACTTAGTTTTGAGAGGAATTGTAAATAAGAAAGCTGGTTAGAAAACGCCAAGCAACTAGCTGAAAAGATGAATGAAGATAAGATGTTGCTACTGGTGGTAAGGTTCCAAGAGGGGCTGTGGTGGTGACCATAGAGACAACCAACACCTCCCCTCCTTCTTCTTTCCCACGAAAAGAGGAAATCATTTAAGAAATGAAAAGGGGACAAGCCATGAATGTAAATATCCAAATTTTGGTCTTGTTTATTTTGAGTGTTTTGTTGTTCATGCTAAATTGAGTTTGCCAAGATTTATTTGTTAAATGAAAGAAGATTTAAGTACTGTTTTTCATTTCCATGATTTACTATGCTTAAGGAAAAATGCTTAGTTATGAATACAAATTTCAATGTCTACCAGTTTTGAACTTCGATTTGAATCATTATGGTCTACAGTCTATATGATGACCCATGACATGGTCTAGCAGTAGTTCACATGTGTTTTCGCTGGTTTCTTAACTGGTGCTTTTATGATGCTTTGCATTAGTTTTTTCTCTTTCACTTTATATATTTGTATATCTTTGCTTATTTCATTCTCAGTGTCGTTGTAACATTGCATTTTCAAGGTACTTGACCATTCAGTTTGTACGTTTTTTCTGGAAGAGGGAATCTAACCAGAAGGCTAAGATTTTGCGGGTACGGCTTCCTTCTTGTAGGAGTTTTTTTTTTTGGGGGGGGGTTGTTGGGGGAAGTGGAGGAAGAAATGGGCTTCCTGAGAGGTTTTTGTTTGCTTTCTCAGACTTTATATATGTTTGTTCACAATTCATAATTGGGTTTCCTCATCACAGAAAGTGGATTATCCTCTTGAGTTGGATGTTTATGATCTTTGTTCGGAAGATCTACGTAAGAAGTTGGAAGCTCCTCGACAGGTATCCACATTTTTTTTGCATTTAAATCTCATGGCAGTCTCTTTGATAAAAGGGCAATTTGTTTAATGATTTAAGGTGACTATTTTCGTTTTGGCATTGTAAAACAGATTCTAAGAAATGAAGAAGGCAAAAGGCTTGGTCTAAAAGTCAATGAGAAAACCTCAGCTCAAAAAGAAAACGATGTAAAAGTGTCTGATACTGAGGTGATGAGACAAGCCAACTCTATAAAGTGTGTATAGATACATGGCATGAGTATAATTGCTTAGAGTTTCTTTTGTATTGTTTCAGGGATCATCAAATGCAGGGGGGGAACCGTCTGTAGCTCCAATGGAGGAAGGTGAAAAACTCATGAAATCCTTCCACTGAATTTGTTTTCCATTGCCAACATTTTTCCTTCTGTTTACCTATGCTGCTGTCAATAGGTGAAAAAGAAACACAGATGACTGGAATTTATGACTTGGTTGCCGTATTGACCCACAAGGGTCGGAGTGCTGATTCAGGACATTATGGTGCGTGGGTCAAGCAAGAAAGTGGTTCGTTCTTTGAAGCATATCTACATTTCTTTGATATTCAAGTTGGTCTTTTCGAAGTTGTGAAATCAATATTTTTTTGTTGGCAGGAAAATGGATTGAGTATGATGATGATAATCCCAAACCACGAGTGGAAGAAGACATCACTAAACTATCTGGAGGAGGTAAGGATATGCCAAATCAGTTTTAAAATATGGATATACAAACATTTTTAGCGGAACCTATAATAGCTTCACTACCATAAACCTTCTGGAAAACTATGAAAGCTGAGTTAAATATTCCATACATGTTCTTGTTCTCAAACGGACTGATCAGTTCATTTGTTGAGTTGGTTTCCTGAGTTTGTTTACCCTTTTTTTTTTTTTTGAAGTTTGAAATTGAGCCCCTCTAGATTGAACAAAATTAATTTGATTAGCAATCTTAAACCTTGCTGTATCTTGTGGAATTTTGTTTGCACGGCCAAAAGCTTATTGACAATGAAAGGGATAGTGCCGGATGGTGGGGTAAAATTCACTCTCCGGCTGGCGTGTGATGCCTTGTTGGCCTAGTGTTTGGAATGAGATGACATAAGTGATGTGCAAACTATAGTGTTAATATAACAGATGATTGGCCACATCACTAAATTGAAAATTGAATGAAACTAAAAATCAACAACTTAACTTCATTTCTATCACAATGCAATATAGGTTCAGGAATCCTTTCCTCTATCTAGTTTGTGATTCATGAGGATTAATGTGATTGAGAATCACTCTCCCATCTATGTTCAGGTGATTGGCATATGGCGTATATAATCCTGTACAAGGCTCGTGTTGTACCTGTGTAATGGTTATGAGGGGGCCTTGTGATTGTCCTTGAGGAAGCTGATTGTCAGAGGAGTGGTATACAAGATCATTGTTCGTGTTGTACTTTTTATAGTTGCGTTGGATGCTTGTCAGAAGCTTGTCACTTAGAATTAATCTTATTCAATTAATTTGGTATTCTTTTTTAAGTTAGAAACAATTGTATAAAGATTTGAGTTGAATTGCTATCCCAAACCCCTCCGGGCCCTTTTCTCTTCATGGAATGTCCCTTCTTTCACGATCATCAGAAATTTGTCAATTTCTCGCATGTGGATTTTGCACAACTAATCCAATTCGAAGTTTGATAAATATATGTTCACTTCTTGACGAAAGATCTCTGCCATTGACCTTGTCGAGCTCTTTCTATTTTTGTTAATATCTCTGCCACTGAGCAGAAATTGCATCACAAGAATTTGATGATTGGTAATGTAGAGTGTTACTTGGTTCCAATGCTCAAAAATTATTTGTGACCTTGCCACCAATGAAATAGAGAAGTAACTGCGCATACTCTGTCAAGCAAAGAAGTTTCGAGTAGGAGAAAAAGGATTCTGAGGTACAACTAGCAGTGGATGAAGTCTCGATCGGCAGTGGCTTAGTTTGAAATTCATGGAAAAGGCGTCTCTTCTCCTCAGCCGTGGGTGGATGTAAAGCTGCCAGGCGCGAACGGTGCCGAACATGGACAGACGTTTTCGACGTTTTTAATGCTAAACGCGACATTTCGAGCCTTTTAGTGTAGAACCTTCATATATTTGTCCACCGGCTGCCGTTGGAAGCGGTCTTAACTTTTTGTTTTTTTTTTTGGGTGGAGCGAGGACAGAATGAAAGTGAGGTGGTTCTTGCTGACTACAGGGAAGGCAAAATGAAAGGAATTTGAATTTCACCTATTGTTTCGTTCAGTCTCTTCTCTCTTCTCTATGTTCATTTTGATGTTTGTTGGTTGTTTGGAACCTATGGATCGTTAAACTATTTAGGCTTAGATTTATTATGAAGTTAACTCCTTTTTCATTTGTGTCTTGTGCTTGATGCTTCGGTTGATTGTGTTGACGCGTTTCTTGCTATTCTATTTGCTTGGCCAGCTTATATAGAGTAGACTCAGGAATTCAACTTGGAAGAGGAAAATTCAAATGGGAAATTAGCATCTAGATATACTCTAGTCCTTCTTAAAAGCTAATTAGAGATTCAATTTAGTTTTAAATATAAAATCTCAATTGTTTTGTTTTCAATATTTATTTATTTTGTCTTCAAGAAGTCCATATGATGAATGTATATTTTAATGAGTTTTTATTAAGTGGTAGTTTAATATACATAATTAATACTCCCTCCGTTCCTTATTATAAGAGACATTTGATGCTTATGACATGTTCCTATATATAAGAGACACTTACAAGTTGTCTCTACTTTTTTGCGTTGATTTACTATTTTACCCATATTTATTATCTCCAACTTACACTCTCTCTCCCTCTCACTTCTCTTTCTTTTAATAATTTAATTGTTCTCTCTCATGCTCTCTCTCCTTATTAATGAGGGCATTTTTGGAAAAAAATTATACTTTTTACACATTAATTGTTTTTAACTAATTTTAACTGTTTTTTTGATCAACGTACTTCGGTTATTTGTCTCTTATAATAAGGAACGGAGGGAGTAATATTTTAAGAAGAACAATATCTATTTATTATAAATAAAAAAAATTATCCTAACATGGTTTTTATAATTCACAAAGCTTATATCCAATGACCTAAAAAATTACGGATTCTTTTATCACTCATGTCATCTCACTTGTTGACAAAATTTGATATACATTTATTTATGTCACAAGATTTCCATATCTAGAAAGAAGACGACACCCATTTAATTTGAAAGGCCAAGCGATAATTAATGAGATGACCGCACTGAATGATTGAACTGATAAGCTCAAGTGCACTTCAATCAATTCATGCAATAAAGATGCACTTCTCTACCACCAACGCCAATGAATTCTTTTTTTTTTTTTATAATAAAAATTTCGAGTTGGATCCTGAGAGCTCACTAAGATCAGGGTATGTCTCTAGGCTCACAGAGCGCTTACAGAAGTACTTTCAAATTGCCCACCAATAAGGTCCTCATATTGATAGTGGGATTCAAACTCATGACTTTATAGATTATGAGTCAACTTTTAACTAATTGGACTAACTCTTATTGGTAACGTCAATGAACTCTAAAGAAGGAAGCTAACCTTATGACCCCAAATTTTACCATACAAATTCTATGGGACTATAGCTAATGACCCAACATTATACACAGATCAAATTAGGGTCCAGGCCCCTGGTCACACTTTTTTCTTCTCACCAACATCTACGATTAATAAAAGTTGAAATATGAAAAAAAAAATTGGCCTAAAACAACGACAACTTAAATCAAAATATTACTCTAAAGCATTTGACTCAAATGATAATTACACATTACTAAATAAAGAGAGGTTGTGGATAAGACTCCAAGTACATGTATGCGGTGGGTATATATTGGTGTGTAGATTTCCTCCTAAATTAGGGGTAAATTTTTTTTTAAAAAAATTATTCTAATCTCATGCTTTGGAAAAAAATAGTAAAATACAATAAAAAGAAACAGACTTGAAAGATTGAGATTTTCTATAGTTATGAGTTAATTTTATATATTTAGTTAAAGAAAGATAAAAGAAAATAAATTTCATTTGTATTTTTACCCCTTTGTATCAAATTTTCCCAAATATGTCGCACATAATTGTTAAAAAAAACTCAAGGTTCGCAATTAATATATTACTATAAAATATGAAATCTAATACATGAAAATAAATTTTACAAAATGCGTAATGCATTACTCAAAAGTTATAATAATATAATTTATATTAAATTTAAAATTAAATACACAAAATCCACGTCTAGTTAAATGTACTACAAATTACATGCAAAACAATAGCAATTTTCATAATCAGATCCTCCCTCACTTTGCATTCACTATTCACCCCAGCACCATCTATTTCTTCTCCATCGAAGTATACACATGCTGATATTATCAGAAAGAAACGTCTGAATTATGATTACTAACTTCACCAGAGTTGAAGTATCAAGATCAGAATCCGACTAATGAGGAAGCTGCTGGGTTGAGCAGAAGAAAAATTTGTTCTTGTCTGATTCTACTGGAAGCCTGAGCCTGATGTATACATTGCAAGATAAGACCGCTCGTTGCCGTTATTCCAATAGCTCGAATCTGCATTTTGCGAACCCAGAAACCTCTCTGCATCGCCATTTCTCTGCATCTCCGAACCCGGATCTACAACCCGCTCAACTGAACTCACTTTCACCCCAAATTCACCCGCTTCCGCCATTTTCAGACCCGATCCATTTGGATTCAGACCCTCCAGAACACTTCCTTGATGCCCAGAAAATGATGATGTCAGAAGTGAACTGAAATTCCCACCCATCGAGTCGGTATAAACACGGGTCGGGTCTGCGCCTCCTATGGCCGACAAAACTGACGGAGAAGATGATGATGAAGATGGCGTTGCGGATAATCGTTTGGCGCCGGTGGATGATCGCTTTGTGTTCTTCCGGCTTCCACCTCCAACGGGGATGTTGCGGAGAGTGCCTCCTTTGGTCCAGTACCTTCTGCAACTCTTGCAGAAATGGCGTGGTTGCGAGAGGTTGTAATTGTTGTAGTAGCAGAACTTGGTGTTCGTGGAATCACAACGTGGACACTTGAGCTGTTCTTGTTCCGGAAATCCATGGCTTTTCGTGAATTGAAATAACGTCGGGTGTTGCATTGCACCTTTTTTGTTTGCGAGAATGACTGAATGAAAAAGGATGAGGGTTTTAATTGGTGTAAAGAACAACGCTCAGAGTTCCAAACTTCCAGAGCAAATTTACAAGCTTCAAAACAGATTGGTTGGTATATTGTGATTGAAAAGGACTTCAATGATTGACACTTTGTGTGGCTGTGAAGAAGACTGTAGGAAAAAGGAAGAAGTGTTTGACTGGTCTAAAGAACAAGACAGGAAATTTAGAAGCTTCATAAATGGCCTGGCTGACACAATACGATCTGAATTGCGCCGCAGAAGCCACGGAGAGTGAGCTGAAAGAAGGAAGAGGACAGAAAGGGAGGATAATTTTCAGACCTTTAAATGAACATCCGATTGAAGCAGAACAGAGTATCAGCATCACATAAAAGCGTCAAAGTAATAAAGGAATAGGGTAAATTCAAAAGCTTCCAAGAAGATTGGCTGGCATATTATACCCCAGAAGGACGTCAATTGCAAGCGCTTTTCTGTGTCAATGGACAGAGCCGGAGGAACAGAGCAAAGGAATTTGATTAGTCTGGAAGACAAAGCCTAGATTTCAGACCTTTCAAGGATAATCCAAAGGTTCAAATCAAAAGTTGGCATGTTAGATCAGAATTGAGCTCCAGAACAGCAGGATGTCAGCTTTCGATGAAGCTATGAAAAAGGACAAAAAGGTGGGATAATTTTCAGACACTTATTAAATGAGATTTTGATAGAACATATTAGTGCCACATACATTAAAAGCATGAAAATCTTATGATAAAAAAGCTAAAAATGTAGAATGTTACACGCAGAATGACTGGTTGAAAGAGGAGCCTTCTGTAACTTGCTTGGATAGTGACAGAAAATGCAAAGAGAGACCTGAGTTGAGAGGGACGTATAGTGGGAAAGGAGGAAAGACGGTCAGAGTAGTGAAGATGATAAGAGTTTGAGAAGTGTTTTATTCTGAAAATGGTGAGGTAGAGGGAGATGAACTAGCTATCAGTTTTAAGCCTGAAAGTGACGACCAACCCTCGCTTCACAGATCATAATGAGGTGAGGAAGAGAGAGAGAGAAGCGGGGTTTGCAATCCGCTTCGGCAGTTGACTTGAGCTGGGCGCCTCAGCCTTCCTGTCAAACACCCATGTTTTTCAGCCTTGAAAACTCTCCATGTAGTCATGTTCACATTTTGGAATTATAACAAATTAATAATTACTTCCCTGACTTCTAATGGTAGAACTCTAGAAGTTTGTTGAGGAGCTATCATGGGCCACTCGGCTCGGCTCGGCTCAAGTGAAGCTTCATGTTTGTCGGTCATGTCTCATGTCTCTCTCAACATTATATGCCTGCCATTTTTTTTCTCGCCATTTTACATCCTCAATTTATTTTTGTATTTTGCTTAAAACGTTGAAAGATAGCTTTTAGAAAAGTCGAAACAAAAATCGTATCATACATTTATTTTATATATTATAAAATTATTTTTTTTAAAATTACCAAACTCCCCTAAATTTTGAAGAGAGCATTTCTTTTTAAAATAGATCTATCTGATCACCAAATTAGACTCAATTTAGTTGTGGTGGCTGGTAGTCCCACCAATGCGAGATGCGAAAACAAAAATATAGCCAATTATATAAGTTATCACTATAGTTATTAAATAGACAAAATGCAAAAAAAATCTCTCATTAAAATATTTATTACTTAAAAATACTAGAAATTCGTTTAATGACCTGGGTCTTAGAATAGGTATAACTTCTTCAATTATATATCTTTAATTATATACAAACTTTTTTTCTTTTAAAAAATTTTGTCTATAGTTAAAAATGTGTTGTATACAAATGAAGAAGAATTGCACAATAAGTTGCACCCATCTTATTTCAAATAAAAAGATATCTACATATAATTGAAAATATATTGCACCCCGTCAAAAATACGAGTACCTAAACAAAGTTCAGGGTTTTTTTTTTACGATAAATATTTCAATGGGTTTTTTTTAATAATTTTTCTTATAAAATACTATCTCAAATTCTCAATATAAGAACCTACTCCTCCGGTCCTTATTATAAGACCCAATTTGACTTTTTATTTGGTCCTAATTATAAGACCCAATCCATTTTGTCTCTTATATTTATGCATTTTTTTCCAAGATAATCCTTCTAATAATGATAGTTTTAGCCAATATACTTAATTAGTAAGGATATTTTAGGAATGACAACACTTATTTATTATAAATAACCAACTTAACTTACTTCCTTAATCTCCTCAAATAAGTCAATTGGGTCTTATAATTATGACCGGAGGAGTATTTAACTTTTATTTTGATTCTAAATATAAGATCTCAATCTAATTTTTTTTCATATTTATCTATTTCTTTCCAAGGTAGTCTTTATAGTAACTCTAATTCTAGTCAATATATTTGATTAGTAAGAATATTTTAGGAAAGACAGATTTAATTAATCTCTTTAATCTACTCAAATTAACTAACTCTGAGCTAATATACAATTTTAAAGGAACACTCAAATTATAACTAAAAAACACTTAGATAGAGTGCATTGATAATTCAATAAAAAAAAAACAATCAATGAATTTGTTTTGATGAAATATATATATATTTTTTAAAAAAAGGTCCCGTGGTGGATCTCAACTGGCCAAAGAGCCGAAGGACAGGTGTGCTTGAATTAATTGGCGACATGCTGACTTGAGAGTTGACTGAGGATGGTGACGTGGTGGGAAAGGTGGGTCCCACCAATTAATCGGACGGCCTGTGATGTGGATGAAGTATTGAAGGAAGGGTGATGAGGAAAGAAAGCGGGAACACAAATGAGAAATGGGCCCACCTGCGCATTAGAATTGAAGACAGCCTTCCACCAGCCTCCGTCTCTGACGATGTTTACTGTGTCCATTATTCCACATAATGCATCATCTCTAAGCTCACACTAAATGCCTTTACAAATTGGATCTTTAATTTTATCAACAAAAAAAAAGTTAATTAATCTGCAAGTCCTTATAATTTTAACAAATTTTAAATTAGATCCCTATAGTTTTTTTTTATCAGGTCCTTATACTTTTACCTTTTTTTAATTAGATCCTTGTATTTATTTTTCTTTTAATTAAATCCTTATAATTTCACTAAATTTTTAATCAGGTCCATGTAGTTTTAATTTTTATTTATTAATTAAATATAAGCTTAATTAAATAGATTAATACTAAAATATAAAATATTAATAATTAAATTAAATTAATAATTCTGTAATAAAAAAGTAATAGAATTAATTAATTCAGGAAAATTCTTTAGAACAATTAATTTTTTTTGCTGAAAAAATTAAAATCATTATAATAATTCAATATCTTTAGAATATTATTGTTTATAAACTAATATTAAATAATATATACTATTTTATGTTTATATAATAGTACTATTAGAATTTATAAAATAAAGAATAAAAAATTCAGGGACTTAATTAAAAATAAGGTGAACTTATAAGGACTTGATAAAAAGAAAAATAAATACAATGACCTAATTAAAAACAGATGAAAGTATAAGAACCTAATAAAAGAAAAAAAACTATAAGGACCTGATTCAAATTAGTTGAAACTATAAAGAGCTGTAGATTAATTATCTCAAAAAAAATTGGATCTTTAATTTGCTTTTTTTTTTTTAAGGGTTTTGAGCTCCCCTCTTCGTGTTGGCATAATTTGTTGTAATGAAGACTGTTATCTCTCCTTATAGGTGACCGTTGGTATCCCATTATTTTTAACTTTTTTCTTAATATTATATGACATTATATAAGAGTTAGTAAAAAATTTAATTTGACCTTAAATATAAAACTCTAATCTATTTTGTTTAACATAGTTATTCACTTATTTAATTCTTATATTAAGAAGAGGAGATAGCGTATATATATATTTTACGCATAATATTTATATACATTTGAATTACGTCACTCTCATAACTAAATTCTGGCTCCACCATTGTTCAGTAGCTTGGGGGTGAGCCATACTTGATGTATAAGTGTCACAGCTTGAAGTTGCAGTCTTTGAAGCAAAAGATACTGAATCCTCAACCCTAGGCCTAGAGCCCTATCAAACATTTGACTGTCTGAGGGTGCCCTTTCGAAATCCGAATTGCCATTTTTTTAATTATTAAAAGCATAAAATTGAGAGATCCTACTTCAAATGGATGGAAACTTAAAAAGGTGTTTGGAAGTATGAGAAGTGTTTCTGAACAGTATTTTTTCATAAATCGAGATAAATTCTTTTATATATTTATTTTGTATATTATAAAAATATTTTTAAAATTATGGTTTTAATTCCATCTAAATACATCCAAATAGTGCTACTTGGTATGAATAACATTTATTACACATTGATAGGAGAAAGCAATTGAGTAGAGTTGCTTACGTAATCGCGGGTTGCATTGAATTACAGCTCAAGCCCCCACTCCCTTTCATTTATGATTTATCCATTCATTGCTGAAGGACATTTGCAGGGTCTCATTTTCATTTAAGGATATGTCGGAGATATTAACACAAGATTAGTTAATTACTAACACAAATCAATACATATTTATGATAAAATAACCAATTTAACTAATTCTATTAGTTTCTTCAAATTAATTCTAATATTAAGAAACGAAAGTAATAACATCTAATTGGTTAATTGATGACCCAGAGTTCCATATGAAAATGGTCATGGTTCACGGTCAGTGATGTGCGATGGACGGTAGACCCCCCACCAAACAAGGAAAGTTAACTGTGTGTCCTCCCTAGAGTCCTCGTTGGTTACGATGTTTGTTCATCACCCTCAAAGCAAGGTATGATTAATTGTTTTATGAGCATGTTACCTTCGATCAATTAATGTACTTCCTCCATATCTATCTACAGTGCTTCTAACAAAGGATCAGGTAATTACGGCCTCACAGCCGAGAGAAAAAAGAACCCCATCAACCGGAAGGCGGCTTTAGAGCAAGTCGAGGTTATGGCACAACTAATATCGAACCGTGAGAAGCGTTTAAGAATAGAAATGATAAAGCGTCGAAACAAGCATCCAAACGTACTAACGTAGTAGTAATTAAACCAGCGGAAGTCAATGTCAATGTGATTCCTTTAAGAAGCATTATTCTTTTATTCAAATGCCAATTCTAGGCGTATGTAAGGCAGTACATCCTTCATATCCCACTCAGACAACAGCGTAAACTACGTACGAGGAGATACCCTGACTATAATACCGAAAAACAAAAAGGAAAGTTCTGCTATAATGAGATAGGATGAAACCAACAACAAAACGAGGCTCAACCTTGGAGTCAGTTTCCAGAGACAATCTAGTTTATCTGGCAACCTAAAATTATTGCTTCCTCTGTCTTATTACACACAATTAACAGGTACAAAAAAGAAGAAAAGATTTTTCAGACAGTATCAATTTAGAATCCAAGAAAAAGAATCAATGAAAAAATGATGCACTGCTAGTTTAAACTGCTAGATCCCACCAAAGATAATTGGGCAAAAGGAAAAACTACATTTTATCTTAATCCTAGTGGCAGATATTGAACATCCTTTAGTATCTGTTGTAGGAGAGCTACAATCACATTTTTTTTCCCTTCACTTGCAAGCAAGCCAAACACAATTCTGAAACATTCACTGTACCTTCCCTTTTTAGGAGAAGATACAGCAGACTGAGAAAAGAATATTAGGGTTGGAAGGAGAGGAATTAAAGAAAAGAAAAGAAAAGAAAAAGAAAAAGACAGATGCTGCCCATCCAGAAACAAAATCAGGTCTGCCTACCCGGGACTTTGGTAACGGCCAATTCTGGATCGGATCTTTCCTAAAAGCTGTCTGCTACGGCGCTTGTTGTGTGAGTTAATGTAGCCTCCAACTCAATGGGTGTTAGGAAGAAAAAAAAGCCTTCTTCTCCACAGCAACCCAAAAACTGGTTAACCAAGCAAATGCATGTCCTCTTTCAATCATCACCTTTATGCATAATACATGTACAAACTATTTGCAGCAGCACAGGCAATTGAATTTTCGGTTGGATGCCACGCCAAGTGCAGCAACTTTGTAGTGAAATCAAAAGAGTTCCCATTTGCATCAACACCCGGACTATCAGCTCCTGATAAGATTATGAAATATTAGAAATCACTATATGCGTACACAAAGAACATGGCCAATGTATATACATATAAACGCAAGATATTCACTCCAAGAGACACCAACAGAAATAATTATAAAAATTACCTCGCCTTACAACTCGAGTTAAACTACTTCCCAGTGATCTAGCTGGCCTTGCAGGGGTCTGAACTTGTCGCCTGATGAAACCAAAAAGGTAATTTAAAAGATAAGATGCTTCAAAAAGTATGCTTGGTGACAGAGCATTCAGTAACATTACCTCATTGGATTTTTACTAGCTTCCAAGGTTGTAGCTTCAGCACTTCCTGGGGTGCAGCCAAACACACGGAATAGGTTGCTGATACCACAAGGTATATAAAACTTGTAAGATGAAAGTCAAACAATTTCAATAATCATAAAACCAAAGAGGGAGTAAGCCGGTAACACAGACCTGTAAGAACCAGTTGCTACACGCAGCCCATCGCCACTCAAACAGCACTCGAACTTATCAAAAATTGAATCATTTTCATACAAATCACATAGCTGGCACATTGAAATGAAAGCATACATATTACAACTCAATAAAGCAGCAAAATTCAAGGATCAATATTTCTCACTAGACAGGAATCCAACCTTAGGTCTTAGATATTCATGAACCTGGAAAGTTGCAACTGGGCCAGAATCCATATTAATGTCCCATAGCTGCAGCCAAATGACAATAAGGAATGAGAAACCTCCAGATTATGAAATTCTATGCAATCCTGAACAATGGATCGCTAAATTACTTCATCTTCGACAAAGCTAAACTCGTCTGATTTAGAACAGAAAGAATAGCATAGTGCGTAGAAACAAAGTCACAAAAGGAACATATCGGCATGTTCTGCCAAACTAACAACTGTAAATGCAAGGGGCATAAGAGAAGAGAACTGACTCATTATAAACCAGCATGTCTCACTTTATCTGACAGTATTCCAGTAAAATTGTCAAGTTTTAACAGAAAAAAGGAATCTGATATTTCAAACCTTTAGAGTCATGTAATCACGACTAAGTATATATCTTCCATCCTTCCCAAATTTAATATCTGAAATCGAAGCAATAATCTCTGTGAAAAACGATCTGGACCCTGGGGCCTCCTGTTCCTCAAATCTATACCAAAGGATATTTGCTTGTTAGAGCCTCAAACACAAGAAACTAATGTAAATTTATAGTGCAGTAGGCTTAAAAAAAAAGCTTTCCTCGATAAGTCCCAGGAAAGGGAAACAAATAATCTTTCCTGTAACTACTCTATTGGGCAGATGCTTGATAAGGGCAGGGAGGAAGGTCAGACTTATTTCTTAGGAACAACTGAAAAAACTAAAGTAAATGATGAACTTACAATTTGGCATGAGTATCACACAATGCTGATTGGCGCAGATCGACTAGACGGATTGAACCCTTCGAACTGCTATAGGCCAACGTATTACAATGGGTAGGATGAAACTCGGCTGAAGTTATAACCTCTGTAATTAAACATCCAAGGTCAGGATTTACCCAAACATCGAGTAGAAACCAAGCTGACATATAAGTGAAGGAAATTTAAAACTATAGAATGCAAACAAAAGGAATAGTTGACAGAAGTCTTAAATTCATCCAGCCAAAACAAAGAGAACCAGGAAAACCTGGGTATCAAGCCCTCTCATGAACATACCAATATGAGGGAAGAACAATTAATCATTCATGAAGCCCACAAGGACCTCACAACAGAGCAAATAAAAGTCACAGTTATGCATTTTTTTGCCTTGAATGTTGGAGAATTGCCCTCCGCAAGGGCTGCTTTGCCTCGCAATAAACTAGGTCAAATGCATTACAAAGCCAGCAAAAGATATGTTAATAATTTAACCCCCCCCCCCAAAAAAAAAAAAAGAGTCCGTCAAAGCAACATAATTTCAAAGCAGGAAACCATTATAAGATGCACCATTACAGGGAAAAAGACCATTTTTACTTAATTAGACTACAAATATTCTTTAATCTTCTCGTTCTCTCTCTAAAATGTCTATGAAGTCTCTCTTTTTCTTTTTCTCCTCCTTCTAAAATCCTGGTGATTTTGTCACCAACATATTTTTGCAACAAATTAAATTTCATGATTACAATCACAAAAATTACACATTCAAGGCGAAGATTTACACTTGTCAATCAACTACAAGTGATAACCACCTTTGCTCAATAGTTCACACAGCTACCAACCGGGAAATAAGTATATTCATAGTGGTGGAACCTTACCAGTTAGATCCTCCATGTTTGCAGGCTTTACATCTACAATATTAAAACTTTGGTTGCTAATTTCTAGATTCCACAGATTTATCCGCAAATCATCAGCAGATATGAAAGTTTCGCCATCACTGCAAATATGAGCAACACATCATAATGGCTGATTAATACATTTAAGTTTCAGAAAACCATGCAAGACGCAGAACAATGAGGAAGAAGGAATTCTGAGTAGTGTATGCAAAATATCAAAAACCATGTATCTGAAGTAAAAATTAAATAGAAGCTACAGTTTAGAGCCAACATTAGTCACTGAGTTTAGAAAGAAACGGTGAGAAAAAAATGAAATCAAAATTTGACACTGGGCCGCTGATAAACAAAACATGAGTATTGGGGATTTACCAACTCTACCCAACTAGATAGCCAAACATAAAATGTACTGAAAAAATAAAAAACTATAATCACCTGTTACTTGATATAGAATTGATATGATAATCATGAGCATGGGCATACACTCTGCGACATCGAGCTACAAGGCTGGTCTCATGGCTGGTTACCTACACATTGCATAACGGACATGTTATTAACGTAAACTTATCAACAATACACTGTCAAGGTTAAAGTCTGAAAAAGAAACTGCCACAGAAATCTCTCTTGTCTCCGTCTTTTTTGAGGTGCCAAGAACCATTGCAAAGGGAGAAAAGAACTCCCCAAAAAAAAAAAAAAAACTACGGTAGGAATAATAATTATAATAAAAGACTTCTGTCTCAAGCTTTTCCCCTAATTTTTTTTTTGGGGGGGGGGGTTGTAGATAAAAGCATGTACAAGTTAAAAGAGGATCATAAATGTTTGACTACATATATCATAGTGGGTTTTCTCTATATCAAATCATTCCCGTTAGGCAAAAATTCGTACTGACACCATCTGCATTTTTCTATTTACAAGCTCAGAGCCTACATATGTTGTGTTCCAATAGAGCCTTCTATATACTTCCTCCCTTCGCCAACTTTTGAGGTACTTGAATGCATATCAGCACAGTTATGAGTTAATGTGGAACATTCACAAGTAAATTTATGAAAGAGACAATATTTACATTAATATTCCCTCCTTTAGTACAACCTTGAAATTCATTACTGATTCACCAACCCTCCTCAGCAAATTAAAAGAGAAGGAAAAATGGGATAGCGTTATCCTTCATGATTCAGAGCAACTTTATACCATAGTTATATGTAGTTAGTGAGGGTTTTATTCTTTTCCTTCAGCTCCTTGAGGATGACACCAGCTATCTCTGTAATGTTTTTGCTACTTACCATGTTTAATTAACAGTTACCAGTTAGACCAAAGTAGGAAAAGACAAGATGGGGAAATAGTTATATTCATAATTGAACAACCTTGAGTAGCATGATGAACTCATTGACCAAAGGAAAGGCAAAAGACAGAGTGGCATAATGAATTCAACCAGAAATGCAAAACTACACTTCTAAGAAACGCCTCCTAACCAACAGATAAGATGGCTAGGTCTTCGCACAGAAGGCAGGGACTTCTGTGGTGTTGCTGAGTTTTGTCTATTTCATATTGTCTTTTATTTATAAGCTCAATATAGCCCTAAGAAAAGTCACAAGATAGGATCTTATCATCTGAGACACGTAATTGAAAAGAAAAGAAATTGCAAAAGGAAGCTTTAAATACAACTACCACAGGTAATCTTAATGACGCGATGCCCCCAGGTGGAAATGAGACGTCATTGGTCAAATAACTGTATGATTTATCTGGAGATCCTCCATTTGCAAGATATGGCCTAGGGCTACTAGAATTACTTGAACTAGCAATACTGCCGATACAGCCATTTGCCATTGCTTTTGATGAGTCAACATTCATCTCAGATATTTTCTTGACCTTCTTTTCTTGAACCTGTTCAACACTTCAACTCTCAGATGAAGGGAAAGAGAATAAGTGGTCTACGAGATATCATCAATCATTCAATCCATATTAAAACCAACCAATAAAACACATTCACTTCAAGCCTGTACAAAGGCACAAGAAGAGATTCGGCACTAATGACTCAAAACCTTTCAATTACAATGCATTTCACAGCATCCTTAAATCTACTTCATTTCTTCTAAACGCGTGATCAATGCAATGACTCCAAGCCTTTCGTAAAAAGTGCAAGTGATAGAGGAGATTATCAAATTGCAGCCACCTCTAATTGTGCAAATGCACAGGACCATCTTCGATTGTATTGATGAAACGAATTTCAATTAAGATTTATTTCGCTGCATGAGCTTCTTTGAAACTACTTAATTTCTTCAAAACATTTTATCATCTCAATGGCTCAAAGCCTTTGGTATAGTAGTAGTCAAAACCATCAAAGGACCATACCTTCATAATAAAATTTTAGATCAAATGGAAAAAGATCTTCAACTAACATATGCACATTCCCGAAGTTATCCTCTAAAGGCAAAATTTATTAGTTGGCTGAAAAACCAAATCACAGTTTCTAAATGTTGAATCTGAGTGATAAATTTAAAGTATAATTCAAAAATATGCAACTCAGAAGCTAAAACAATCTTCATAGACAGATACACTGGCGCGAAACAAATGTGAGGATCCTTCAGGGTTATTTATTGCAAGGTTCTTGTAGAGTTCAAAGATAGAATGACACAAAGGATGGAAGCGCGCATAGGGGCCCGCTTCCTCCTTTTCCCATCGCCTCTTTTTCTATCTTCTCTCAACAAAGTCTCCAATAAAGAACTCTAGGATCCATACTCAGAAAAGTGAAAAAAGACGTCAAACGAACTTTCACAAATGTGCAACCCTTGAGCATAATCTATTCAAGGATTAATACAAGAAAGTACTCAGCATGCTACGGGCAGGCATTATTTCTTACCTTCCAATATTTGATGGTTTTATCATTTGTAGATAGAAGAAACAAGGCGCCATTAGCTGTTTGGCACCATCTGATTTTGTTTATTTTCTCTTCAATTTCCAAGCTCTTCAGATAATCGAACTGGCAAAAATAATGATGGTATCACAAAACATTAATATTTTTCATGAGATAAAATATTAAACTTGAATATTTATGAGCCATAACAAGTAGGTGCATCAATAACACGAAAATTATTATTACCTCAGGTTCATGACTCTGAAACTCAGTTTTATATCGGAACTCAGGATGCCTACTTATCGTATAATCCATTCTTTCCAAATCCCTTCTTGATCCTCCATGCTGCATGTTACAGCATCAATCCATCCATCCATTTATATTTATATTGTAATAATGTAAGTCCATAAAGTGGAATCCATCAAAAGAAAGTTTGTCCTACTAATCTGCAAAAGGGACAGCCAAACTTACATCTTTTGCATCTGTCCTCTCAAATAGAACTACTCGACCACCACGATCACCAGTAGCGAGATGATCACCAGACTTGTCAAATTCAATGGCAGAAATTATGTCCACTGAGAAAGAAAAGTTGGGCAGATTATTAACAAATGTTCAGAATATCCAGCGACAATATGCAACAAATGTTCAAAATATCATAGCATCCCCCACTATGTACAGGAGAACTGCACCATTCCGTTAATGGTGTCTAGATACCTAGAGTAAATGCCCTATGATCCTCTAGTTTAATCTAAACAAACCCCACGTCAGGACAGCAATTCTTTCTAGTCCCTTAAGCCACCACTTAATCAAAAATTAAATAGGCATGGATCTAAAATAATAGAAATCACAATATCATATCTGCATAATAAGATAATGTGGCGCAGCTATCAGCACGCCCAGTACTCCTTAGGCCTTATATCATTCAACCTAAAAACAGCCGGCTCCCACAGTCTCTCATGTAAAAGCATCCAATCCATATTCCACTTGATAATACTTTCTAAATAACCGACACAATCCTACATCACCCAGTAATTAGAATATCAGTCAAAAGACTTCCGCTCCAGAATCAGCAACATCACCGTCATGACTATTGGTATTCCAAACTGGCATCGTTGACCAAAATTTGAAGGTCTGTATAGTCAAATGTTAAAATAACGATCTGGCCCCTACAGTTATTTTTCAACGTCATTCATCACTTTAAACAAAGAACTGCTTGCAATACAAGCACCAGCTACAAGCACAGCCAAATATAACCATAAAGTCTAACAGCTCAGCTTCACACTGAATCATTCAAACTAGTAAAATCATGATGCAGGAAAAACTTAGAAAAGCCACCCAGGTAATAAATAAAGAGCTACCGGTCAAGGAATCCATCCCACGCATGAAACCCAACATTGCCCCGAATCAAAAGAGACCCCAAATTACACAATGACCGACGAGCCGAAACAGGAGGTAACTAATGAACCTCGATCCAAAATAGATCGAAAGCACAAAACTAAACCCTAATCCCAATATACACAAAATCCATCGATTGGATCCAACAAGTCAAAGACACGAATCCTTAATACAGCGTATTACAATTACCTTCCTGAACTTCCTCCCCGGCCGTACGTTCACCAAAAACCTGCGAGAATTTCCACTCCAGCGGCTGCGGTGGACCCGCCGGAGCTGCCACGACCTCATCGCCACCGTTCATTTGTCGGGAAATGGAATCAACGGCCCCAGAAAAACACAACTGAATCGGCCAATCTAATCAGCGCATCGAAGATCGCCTGCTGTTCCTACAAGATCATAACTTCAAAGACCCATATGTTTTTATAACCTTCATTGGATTTCCAGTTGAACAATTGAAGCACACGGAAAAAAGACCAAAAATTTTCCTGTCCTACAACCTTCTCTATCTGAGATTTTTCTGATTTCTCTCTCTCTCTCTCTCTAAAAGAAGAAAAATGGGAATTTTTGGGATTAAAATGTCTAAGCAAACCGTTCTATTTAGCGTTGGGGAAGCAAAACACGCACACAGGACAAACACACACCAAAACACTTGTTCTAGTTCTTTAGTCTCAAAAATAGGATTTTTCGTACGTAAAATTTATTAATTCCCTATTGTAGGATAACCTCACCAGGCTGTCACACAGCTACGTGAAGTACGAGATTTGATTGGACGATGATGGTGGTGGTCAGGAAAAAAAACTCGTACAAAGGGGGACGGTGATGGCCGTGTGGACAGGCTAAGTGAGATAAGAAGAATAAGTTTAGAATATTAAGATTTGATTGAATTAAGAAATAAGAAATTGTGAAAGGCCCAGAAAATTGTGGGAAGAAAAAGGTGAAGAGATGAGATTGTCTGAAATGACAGGCATGTCCTTGCCTTTTCATATTTTGTGTCTGCGACATATAAAAAAATAATTAAATCATATTACGTGTGAGGCAAATAAATAAAAATAAAATTTGAAAAATTAAAATTCGGACCTGAAGCAGAAAGAAACTATGATATGACATGACCAAACGGCCGAGGATTGTCCTTCAAAAGTTAAAAATAACCAGATTTTTGGCTCTTTCCACTGAATCTTGTAGCCGTGAGCCGATGATCGTCAAGAACGTTTCTATTAATCTTCTGTATTTGTAAGTTTTATTTTTTTTTCCCCCCTGAGTGTATTAAAAATTAAAAAATAATGAACATATGAATTTTTCTTTGAAATGAATATGTTTTTAATTCAATGAATATAAGTATTTTTTGTACAAATAACTGGGATTCAAAGAGGAGACGAACACATCCAACATTTGAGACGGATTTCACCGGGAAAAAAAATTATCTTGCTCTTTTTTTTTTTTTATCAAAAAGTTCATATGAGTTGAGTTCTTGTAACTCATTAGGACTAGTGATTAAAGAGCGTTTACAGAAGTACTTACAAATTACCCACAAACAAAATCTTTATATCAGCAGCGAAATTTAAACCCACAAAATTATAGATTATGAGCTGAATCCTTATTCATTGTTGGTAAAATGATTGCCTTGCTGAATATAAGTATTTTGGGGTTATGTTAAAAAATATATGGGGCTTTGTACTTAACAACGGGCATATTATGGAAATGGGCCTAATCTGTTATAGTTTGGAAATAGCACTTCGTTGGGGTAGAAAATAGGCCCATATGTATCCTCCATGGGCCATGGCTAGATTGAAGCCCAAGGTCCATCACAATCCCACCATGTCCTTTGCACGGAAACACCAGCTCGGTGAGCCTGAGGAGATCCATCACAGACTCACAGTCTCATACCCTCTTGTCTTTCCGTGCGTGCGTGGTAGCGTGTGAAGATGGGGATTCGAATTTTTCTATTTTCTTTTCCATTTTTTTGACTGCAAAAATAGACCACACCAAGACGAGAGGTTTTCTCCCTCAAAATAGGCTCATGTAATAGGGTAAATATGCAATTTTATTCATCATCTTGTTTCTTGAGTGTAATTTTACTCTTATTTTTTAATGATCCTGTATTAAGAGCTAAATTTACTAGAGGAATTGATCATAATTATTATGGAAAACCCGCATGGCCCAATAATTTTTTATATATATATTTTTAGTAGTAATTCTAGGTGCTATTGCTTATAACGCAGGCTTTGCAGTTTTAGAACTATCAATGATTGGGAAACCTACGGATCCGTTTGCAACTCTTTTGAAGGGTGGTGCAATTTTATCCCTAAAAAATAAGATAAGGGATAAAGTTGCACCTTTATCTTATTATATAGAGTTATAATTCAAATTCTCAATCACCGGCTTAAGTAACAAAATTCCTTATCACTTATCACTTACGCCAACTTGTGTTGTGGTTTTCTTAGATCACATAAACATATAATCAAATGTAATTACATTTAATAAAATAGATAAGTGGTGTAAAGATGAGATGCAAATTTCATGTATAAATGTTCTTTTGTATTAATCTTATTTTAATGAATAAGCAAAGAAGCAATAAGCCATGTCAATAAAAGCATATTAGAGCCTTGGAAAATATACGAAGAGAAAAAAAAAATTCTGTATTATTAGGTTGAGTTGAGAATATATATATATATATATATATATATTATCAAAAGGAATCCGAACGAGAAAAAAGTGAGCGCGCTAGAAATCCAAGAGCATGGGAACATAAAATACATTTTTTTTTTTAGCAAAACGGGAACATAAAATACATTTAATATAGGGAAAATGACAATAAAATACCACTTGAATTCTAAAAAGACAAATAAGGGACCTGAATAAGCAAAATGACAAATAGGGCATTGGGTACCAATATGGAATTTTGATTTTTGATGTCAAAACATGTTGCAAAACCCATTGACAAAGTAGTAACTCTCACTATGAAAGTTATAAATCCCACTATGTGTTTTGTAAAATTCAGCGTGGAATTGTATTGTTTTTTACAGAAAAGTTGCCTAACCCCTCAAAACAGGTTGCAAAAGCCATTGACAAAGTAGTAATTCTCATTATGAAAGTTGTAAATCCCACTATGTGTTTGTAAAATTAGGCAAAACTTGCTCGGCCCTTCAAAACAGGTTGTAAAACCCATTGACGAAGTAGTAACTCTCACTATGAAAGTTGTAAATCCCACTATATGTTTTGTAAAATTCAAAATCAAAATCCCATATTGGTACCTGATGCCTTCTTTGTCATTTTGCTTATTCAGGTCCCTTATTTATCTTTTTGGAATTCAAGTAGTATTTTATTGTCATTTTCTCTTTAATATATTGAGATTCCGAGCTCATATATTGGTATTTTTATTATTAATCTCACTTTATTTTTGGGCAAGCTAGCCAGTAACCACAAGTCCGCAATTTTGAGTGGTTTTTTTAATTTCCTCATAATACATGTCCCCCGATATGGATGAGCAGTGATTCGTCGCCTGTGGATATTACGGGTCCTTTTTTAGAAAAATTATAATATAATATTTTAGTTTTATAAAAAAAAAATTTTTAAGAAATACTTTTGTGATTAGATATTCAAGCGCAGTCCCTAAAAGTAAAGAATATAATCTTAATAGTAATATCTTTGCGTGATTGTGACATAAACAATGCTCCTTCCGTTTCTTATTATAAAAATAGTTAAAATTAGTTAAAAACAATTAACGTGTAAAAAGTATAATTTTTTTTTCTCTTAAAAATGCCCTTATTAATAAGGAGAGAGAGCATGAGAGAAAACAATTAAATTATTAAAAGAAAGAGAAGTGGGAGGAAGAGAGAGTGTGAGTTAGAGACAATAAATATGGATAAAATAGAAAATTAATACACAAAAATAGAGATAATTTTTAAGTGTCTCTTATATATAGGAACAGAAAAAATAGAGGAAAGGGGAGGCAACAAAGAAGAACGGAGTCGTGCAGGAGTTGCGTAATGTTGGGGTGTCCACAATGTAAGCAAATTACCAAATTAAATTAAAGCGTCACTTTCATTATTAATGTTGTGGCATTATTGCGTCTGCATATTTTTCCTTCAAATTTTATTATTATCTGTACGTGAATTAATGACTCATTTGGGGATCCCAATTGGACACAGTCAGGCTCCATGTCTCATGATCCTTTTTCTCAAGGCATTATTATAAATGGGCTGCTCTCTCCGTTATATTACCTCCAGTCCTAATTATAAGAATTAGTTAACTAATTTGAAGATATCAAAAAACAAATTAAGTTAGTTAGTTGTAATAAATAGATGTTATCTTTTCTAAAATATCCTTGCTAATCAAGTGTATTGGCTAGAACTATCATTACTAGAAAGACTATCTTAGAAAAAAAATACATAAATAGTAAAGACAAAGTGGATTAGGGTTTTATATTTAGAACCAAAATAAAAGTCAAATGAGGTCTTATATTAAAGACCAGAGGTAGTATTGTTTTTTAGTGATCAATCTAA
The DNA here is from genome assembly GCF_004799145.2 of Neltuma alba. Lineage (NCBI taxonomy): Eukaryota > Viridiplantae > Streptophyta > Magnoliopsida > Fabales > Fabaceae > Neltuma > Neltuma alba. The sequence goes on from NW_021633955.1 coordinate 45,053, forward strand.
TCAAGTAAATTATTTGAAGTTAGTGGTTAACAGCTTAGCATAGTGCATTTTATTTTATTTATATATAGCACTATATAGTCTATAATATAATAACTAATTAGAAGTTGAGTCTAATTCTAAATATAAGATCCTAATTTGCGTATCTTTTTTTTTAAAATTATATCTCTATTGATTGTAAATGTAAAAAGTTTGCATCAAGAGATAGCTTCAACGCACATTATTCAAAAGAATATTTTAGAAAAAACCAGCATATTATTCTTTTATAAATAATTAATTTAACTAGAAAAAGTTGTGATATAAAAAGGCAATGTTAAGTTGCAATATACTACTTTCGGTTCTAATTATAATACTTTATTTGTAGATAATAAGATGTTATAATTAGGATTAGAGGTAATTCATAGGAATAGGATAGGATTGCTAGCACCGGTGCGGGTTGAGACGCCACGCAAATATCATAAACCGGAAATTATGATGTTGTTGGGCTTAAAATCAGGAGCCCCAATCCGTAATATGGGAAGCACAGGAAGCCCATTTATGGAAAGTTTGTTTTAGTTGGTGAGCATCCAAGATATAATAAGGACAGGAGTTTAAATTCTGTTGTGCCAATCTAAAAATTTTGCTGATCAGCAGTCTCTAAACATATCTGTAAAGTTTAGTAGTATGTTATGCTGAGTTTAGTGGCATGTTATGCCTTTAATAAGTTTTGATGACTCAATGTATTATTTCTGATACTTAATATAAGAGCTTAATAACTTATTTATAAAAATTAAAAAATTAATTAAATCAATTATTTGTAAAAGTGTCATTTTTCAAAGTACTCTTGTTCTATTGCGACTATTGGAATTAAAATATTCTTACTAATTATGTATATTATAAAAATTCTTTAATATATATAATTATTATCAGAATTATTTAGAAAAAATAAGTAAATAGTAGAAATAATGAATTGAGATATTATATTTAAAATTTTAAAAATCATCTGGTGATGATGAAATTTAATGTATTAATTAATCATTGGGCTGCAAGCCTCCCAAGTTTGCCTTTTCGGGCATTGGTAATGCAATTTTAAGTCGGCGTTTACCCTGCCTCTTCTTTACGGATGCGATGCAAGCGCAGAGACAATCGTTGGGCATTGATTAATTTAAGTTGTTATAGTCTTGAATTATTTATAACTTAGTGTTAATACTTTAATTTAAAACAACTCATTTTTTTTTATAATTTTTAACTTAATCATAACTTAGTCTTTAAGTTCTGGTTCATTGCAACTCATTCCCTGAATCATAAAATATACTGCCTCTGATTTTAATTATAAGATATTGTTTATAGTTTACAAACGAAGTCTTATAATTAGTACAAGTTTAAAATAGTACAAGTTTATTTTTTGACATATAGAGATTAATATTTTAAATGGTTAAAACTATTGATTACTACCTCCAGTTCTTAATATAAAACCTTGTTTGACTTTTATTTTGGTTCTAAATATAAAATCCTAATCCACTTGGTCTCTCATATTTATGTAATTTTTTCTCAAAGTAATCTTTCTAACAATGATAGTTCTAACCCATACAGTTGATTAGTAATGATATTTTAGAAAAGACAACACCTATTTGTTACAAATGATTAAATTAATTTCTTTCCTTAATCTCCTCAAATTAGTCATATGGCTCTTATAATTAGGATCGAAAATAGTATTAAGCTATACCGAGTATAATGTGGGAAACAAAGTTACAGGATAAAAAGATTAATTTTTTTAAAATTTAATTTTATGCCCAAAAGTCAAAGACTGCACATTGCTGGTCCTCTGCTTGAAAACTTAGGGTGTGTTTGGGATCACGTTAGTGATCCCAAAAGTAACTTCTACACCGTGAAAAATAGCTTCTAATCATTTTTCATGTTTAGATCTGCGACAATCTAATAAGCTCTTTTCCCCTCTATTGCGCGGTGGAGCAGAAGCCACTAAGGGTGTGTTTGGATTAGCGGTGGAGAAGTAACTTTTTTTTCAATCTGACTTTTATAGAAGTCAGATTGGATAAAAGCAGCTTCTTTGAGCTTATTGTATAAGTCCGTTTCAGTCACAGAAGTCAGATTGCAAAAATGTGATTCCAAACACATCCCAAATAAAAAAAGCTCCTTTTACCAGTAGAGAAGTCAGTTTGAAGCTCCAGATGTGATTCCAAACACACCCTAAAAGTGGCTTTTCTGATGCATCATAGTGCGGCAGTATTATAGCTCCTTAAATTTTTGTTGTTGCTGCCATCAGGGACTAATTGAGGTGGCGGCACTAAGATGAAGTGAGAAGTAAACAGATTAGAGATTTTGGAGTTAAAAAAAAAAATCTGGAACCTTTTTTATTTTATGTTAAGATATCTTTTTATTTGTTATTTTATTATCTAAAATCTTATATTCAGATAAGTTAGCCCAAATATCTCTAATCTCAAGGGACTATTCAAATATATTTGAATCTTTTTGTTATTTTTATTTTTATTATTTAAAATTTATATACATTTTTTATCCATTAAACATATCTAATTAAGTACTCTAGAACTATTTTTATTTTTATAATTTGTTAATTTTAATATTTCTCTTAAAATTTTCACATTATATACATAATATATATGTCATTTAATAAAATTTATGTTATTTTCAATCATTTTATATCTAAACTTACATTTTTATTACTCATCCAAACAAGTTTTAGCTGCTCAAACTGACTTATTTATAAAAGTCAATCTAAACATAAATCACATTATACTATCTGACTTTTATCCAATTTAACTTCTGTAAAAGTCAGATTGCAAAAAAAGTTACTTTTTCACCGCTAATCCAAACACATCCTTAACCAATAACATTAGGAGACTGATAATGCCTCGGCGAGTCTGAAATGCACAATCAAAAAGTTTCTTTTTTTGCCATCTTTGTCATGGCCTTTAATCTCAATTTTAAAATAAAAAATATAAGTGGTAGAGGCTTCCGTTAGTCTCTGCCATTAATAAACTATAATATCAAAAGAAAATATTAACTGGAGTACAGCTGCGATTAAGATCTAACCACACACAAAGAGCACTATCAAATCGGCTGGCAAATCAAAATCCAAAACCACTGACAGTTAAAAAAAAAAATGACGTCTTTGCTGGTGGCCACCAAAAATAAAGATATAATAGTGGACTTTTATCGAACTCGTGTGACGATAAATATATTAAATAATTCATTAAGGAAAAGGACGCTCACTCCATCACATTTATGCATTTGTCAGTCCTAGTCATGTACTAATTAAAGAAAGAAAACCCTAATTACATATACGGGAGGTTCTGGTGATAATACTTGGCCATAAGCTTGAGCTTAATGCCTATAGAATATTCTAGAGTGTCCTCTCAGAGGATTTGTATTGGGTGCTCCTCAGTTTTGATAAGCACCCAATGCTCATCAAATCTGGACCGTCCAGATCTGATCTGGACAGATATGGACGGTCCAGATTTAATTTTAATTTTATTTTTTTAAAATAATTATTTTAATAGGTATATGATAAAAAATAAAGATAATATCTTAACTATTATTTTCTAAAAGTATATTTTTTTATTTTTAAATAATTATTTAAAAATATTAAATTTGGACTGTCTAAATTAGATTTGGACGGCCCAGATTGCTCATCAGGTGATGAGCACCCGATGAGCACTGAACGCGAACTCCCTCTCGGAAGGAATTGGAGTACGTTTCCCAGGTGGCTCCAACTCAATTCTTAGGTTTGTGGCCACGGAGTTTTCTTTTTAAATAAAAAAAAAGAAAAAGAAAAAAAGAGAGACTCGGTTCTTAGTTCCCCGTCGCCGTCGCATCACGGCCACCCTCCATATCCACCGGCTATAATTCATCCTGATTGGCTAGCGTAGCGTATCCTGGGAAGGGCGAATTTGTATTATAATTATCATCATTATTAATTGATTAATAATTAGCAGCCATCAGGTGATGATTATGTGAAAATAGCGCAACACTGCATGTTGAATTATTGATGATTCCAGATGATGTGAAACATAAAGATATGATAGACACAATCTCAGTTTTGTTTAAAAACTACTAAATATAATAAATAACCTAATAGTTTTATCTTCAAATCATCATTAATTAAAAAAAACTGAATAATTTTATGAATGTAGATCTTCTTTTTTTTTTGGTTTTAAAAGGACGAGTAATTAATAACACACTCTTTTGTGTTTCCAAAGCCCATAGCGTTTTCAGGTGAAATCCTTCAAAGACCGTGGGGGGTCTTTTAAGAGGTGATATCCCATTTCTAAACTTATGTTGCCAAAAGTTGGCACTTTTTGTGTCTTCACAAAAAACGTGCTTTAATATTTGGAAATTTCTTTTTTATGAAAATAAATAAATAAATTTAATCTGTTAAATTTGGATGCGGATGTTTCATAATTACATTATAGAAAATATTTTAAAAATATTTTTTAAAATATTATATCAATAGTTTATAACATATTAAATCTTAATCACCCATCTTTTTATCTAAAAATACGGATCAGATTTGAGAAGAAAAAGAGCAGAAAGATAAAAGGGAGAATCTGAATTCATAATTTTATATGCTAATTGTTTTGTTTTTATTGGCAAAAAATGACTTATTTATTTATTAAAAGTAATACATGAATAAATTTAAATAAAATGCATTTGTATCAAAAAAATTATCATTCTATATTCTATTTTTTTAAAAAAAAGAAAGTATCTTTCTCCAACAGCATGGCGCTTTTTTATAAAGAGCGATACTTTCTTCTTCTTCTATTTTTTTCCCTCTTATATGAATACAATATGATAATTTTTAATATAAATGTATTTTGTTTAATTTTATTCATGTATTTATTTTTAATAAATAATTTATATTCTATTAAAATTGTAAATTTAAAATCTGAAACCCTTAAAACAATCTCAAGTATTCTGGCCAAAAAATCTCGAATGCTAATCAAGTCTTTTTTATTCCTTCCATCACACGGGGAGTATCCTTTGGATTCTTCTCTCTTTTTTCTTTTTAAAAAATCCCTCAAGTTCCCTTTCTTAAAAATAAAAATAAAATCATCGCGTTCATACTAGGCGCTATAAATACCCTTCTTCTCCCCCCTCTCCAAATGTGCACTTGAGATTTGATTCTGAAGAGATGAACAGCGAATCTGTCATGGCTGGGATCGTAGTCGTTTTCGACTTCGACTTGACCATTCTCGACTGTGATAGCGACAACTGGGTCATCGATGAGCTATCTGCAACTGATTTGTTCAATCATCTTCGTCCCACCATGCCTTGGAACTCTCTCATGGTACGTTTTCCAAATTTTTCTCTCGATCGGTTTCTCTCTGTGTTCACTCTGTAATCTGCATTGCGTTAATTTGAACATCTGAATTTGGCTTTTTACAGGATAGGATGATGATGGAGATTCATTCGCAAGGGAAAACCATTGAAGACGTCGCTCAAGTTCTGAAGAAGGTTCCAATGCATCCGAGAATAGTCCCCGCCATTAAGGCAGCGCACGCTTTAGGGTTACGTAAATGAGAATTTTCTTCAGAAAATTATGATTTCTTGGTAGAATTTCGAGTTGAATGCGATATTGAATTTGAGTTTGTGGCCTGGCAGGTGCGATTTGAGGATTGTGAGCGATGCAAACGCGTTCTTCATAGAGACAATATTGGAGCACCTGGGAATAAAGCAGTGTTTCACAGAGATTAACACAAACCCAGGTTTCGTTGACGGTGAAGGAAGGTTGAGAGTTTTGCCTTATCACGACTTCACAAAATCTCCTCACGGCTGTCCTCTCTGCCCTCCCAACATGTGCAAGGTTTGCTGTATGATCAAATCAAATCAATTTATTTTTTTTAGTAGTAAGAGGCATTTACAAGTAAATTACAATTTTGATTTTGGCATGACAGGGCAAAATCATAGAGAAGATTCAAGAAAGGATAAGGGAAGAGGGAAAGAAGAAGAGGATGATATATGTGGGAGATGGGAGTGGGGATTACTGCCCAAGCATGAAGCTGAGGGAGTCAGACTTTGTGATGCCAAGGAGGGACTTCCCAGTGTGGGACTTAATAAGCAGAGAGCCATCTCTCCTCAAAGCTCAGGTCCACGGATGGAGCAATGGCCAAGACCTTGAGACCATTTTATTTCGCCTGATTCACCAAATTACATCTCAGGACCAAAGCTCCTTCTCCTCTGTTATTCCGCCATCTGATGATTGCAAGAATAATGTTCACGACCCTCTGCCTCCTCCTCCTCCTTCTCTCCCACTTCAACACACAATCTGATCATCATCTCATGACTTGTGATGAAGTTCTACACTTCACATGTAATATCGTTAATTGACATATGAATGATAATTTATGAGTGAATCCAAAACACCTTTAGGATGTTGTTGATCTCCCATGGCCACCAACACAAACAAACCAACGCATGCCTTTTAAATTTTATTAATATAATTGGACGTGAATCCTATATATACACTTATCTAGGAAAAAGTTAGTGGAAAATCTCTCATTAAAAATGCATTGGGACCTGACAAATAATTTTTATACACAAAAAATACTGTAAATTTTATAGGTGGGCATCAATATTGATCTATGTCGCCAATAAAAATTTTTAAAAAGAAAATTTTGCCCATTTTTCTTAAATAATATGGCTTGTTGGTTATCAAAAGGCCTTCAAGCTTTCCTTTAGCTCAACTCAGTTATTTTGGTACAAATGAAAACTTTGGTGGGTTATCTGGTAAACCCTTTCAGAACCCAACTCATCTATTTTTTTTTTTATAAAAAAACCATATATATATATATATGTATATATATATAGCCTTTATTTAGCCAACAAAAGGAGCCTTCTGCTGATGAATAAAAAATTTGTTATCAATTAACTGTATTCTTAAAATTTTATAATACTCGATTCATTTAAAAATGAGTTAGGTATGGCAATATGATATCCGAATATATTCAATTAATGAGACTTGAATAATATCTGAATTAGTATTCAAATATATTGAATCAAATAAGGAGTGTTATAATTAAATGAGATTTCAATTAGAAGCTGAAATAAAAAAATTAATAATTAATTTTGAATTTAAATACTATCTTAATTAGGATTTAATTATGTTGAATAAAACGCAAGTATTATCCAATTTCAAATCTAATTAAATATATTAATCTGTGCATTGCATATGGAGAAACTTTTAGTTTTGTTCTGAATTGTGAAACATTTTAAAGAACTTGTCCCTTGATCTTAAAAGAAAAACCTCTTATGTACTTATCACTCTTTATTTTTTTGGGGAAAAAACGGTAGGTTTGATTTTTAAATGTAATAACGAACGTTTTAAGTCTCTAAATGAAAAAAAAATATGAATGACAACATAAAAATACTAATGATGATTGACAAAATATAAATATCAACTAAGATGCATCCAACGCCTCGAGTATTTTGTCAAATACCCTAAAGTATTTTGTGGTGCATTAAGGATTTATTTTTTCAGGTACGTCTAATAATTTAAAGTATTTTGTTGTGCATCAAACACCATAAAATATTTTTTCAGATGTATCCAGCTCCACAAAAAATACTGAAAAAAATACTTTATGGTACTTGATATATATTGATTTAGCAAACCTTTTAAGGAATTAATAATGAAATTAAAACTACTCATGAAATAATACTTTAAAAACACAACTATTTTTGAAGAAATTAATATTTTAAAAGTAAAATTACATCAAGTGTTGAACTGCATTACAAAATACTTTAGCATTTTGAGGGGCATCCGACTAAATACTTTGGGATACTGGACGCAACTTAATCCTATAAATAATCTTAATGTCATTTTAAGCCTATAATTTAAGCTTTTTAATTTTGAAAAGCAATTATTATTATAAAAAAAGAAAAAAGAAGAGTCAATTTGAGCATTTAAATAAAGGGTATTTCTGTCATTCCAAACTTTTTATGAAAAAATTGGGAAAAAAAATGTTTCACGCATTTTTTTCATTGTGAAAATGACTTTTATGTAGAAGCATTTTTTCTTCTCACTCCTTTTTATGAGAGTCATACAAAAAGAATTTTGAAATTGTTAAACCCCAAATAAAAATTCTTATAAAAAATGTATTTTTATCTACAAGTCAATATTATCAACACCTATTAAAGTGTAAGAACTAAAACTAATTTGATATTTAGTAATTTTAATTTTTTTGAAAGATGGCTTTATTTTCTCGTACATTACCAAATATACCTCCGTTTCCTTCTCTCTTTTTTTAACTTTCTTCTTTCTTTTTTCTTTTTAAAAGATGGTTCCATCTTCTCGCATGTCACCAAATATACGTCCGTTTCCCTTTTAGGCTCCTCAATCATAGTCCCGGGCTTTCTTCGCGCGAAGCCTCAACCACATATGCTCTCCGCCCTCCGATCACAACCGTACTCGATCCAATGGTTGTAATTCATTCTAGTTTACTACAATATCTTGCGAAATGCGTTTTGGCATTTTGTTATTCTTAATTAATGATTAATATATAGCAATTATCCCGATCATTTTGTGAAAATAAAAAAAATACCATTATATATACAATCTGCATAGGAAAAAAAAATACAATTCCTACTAACCTTTTAAAGTTTTTATTTTGTGTTAAAATAATTTTGCTTTTATCTTGCATTATTGCTGCGGTAAAATCTACTCCATGCTTAAAAGAATTACAAGTTATAAAAAATTATATAGATTAAAACGAAATCACATTACAACTGAATTCCTGACTTAATTTATGATAATATTAATACATAGTACTATTAGATTAGTTTATCTTCTAATATAATGTTGATTTGATGAACGACATCGGTTTTTAGATTTTTTTTATTTATATTCTACATTTAAACTCATCTAAAATTCTTAATGGAACAATTTATAAAATTGTATTTATATACACATACCTGAATATCTGATAGCGTTCTTAATTAGATAAATGAAACAAAAAGATTAGGATAACACAATCTCATACTGATTTAAGCAGCTAAATATTAAAAATAACTTATTCTTTTAATCTTCAAATAATTGAATGAATTCTATCTTAATATCTAGTAAAACCTAATAAACTATATTAAAATTATGGATTTAAAAACAGTTAATCCGTGGGCAAAAAAAATTAATCCGTCAACCTTGCGATAAAACTGTCATGAAATGGCGTGATGGCCAAAAGTAACCCACTTTATCAAAAATTTGGCTTGCCTAAAATGGAAGTTAGTTTATAAAATTTAATGAGTATTAATGTTTTTTCCAAATTTATCCTAATTTATGGAAGGCATTAAAAGATGTATCATTATTAATATGATATTACGATTTAATGACATATTTTGGAAAGTTTAGGTGATTTTTCCAAATTTGTTCCTAATTTAAAATCAATTGAAAGCAATAAATGAGTAAGAAATATACTTTTATTTTTAAATATATCCCTATAATAAATGAGAAAAAAAGATGAAAAGAATATAAAAGGACATGTAATTAGAGAAAATGTAGAAAAAGAAAAACCAAATAAGAAACCCATTAAATATTCAGACTAATTCAAATTAAAACTTATAAAATAAATCAGACTCACTTCCAAATTTAAAACTTATAAATGAACCTGGATTGAGTTCGGCCAAAGCGTGCCCTTTTCTTGCAGGATTCATGCCTAAATTATTTAGAGATTTTATCTAAAGTCTTTTTTTTCTCATAGCAAGACACCAGTTGATTCTTAGGTTTAGAGGTTGAAGGCTAGCTTCATCTATTAAGATTTTAAGCGCACCCTTTGTGTTGGATTTAGGGTTCAAGTCCATTGCTGAACCATTTGATTAGAAAAATGTAAAAATGTAATAAAATCAAATCAGAGAATAAATCAGCATTAATCCCCCCTCCAAAAGAAAAGCAAATAAAAAATTAATCAGTGCTAATTTTTTGATTGTTACTGATTGAATAGTAAGCAGAGAATCATTTTACAATAAATAAGAGAGAGAACACCTTCCTTAATAACAGTCATCCTGACCCTATAAATTGAAGGTCTCCTTTCCCTGTTGCTCGCTCCAATCATCAACTTTTCCAACTGTCTCTCGCTCTCTATTCGGCCCGGCCGGTATGCTCCCCCCCCCCTTCCTTTTTATTTTCTAACGTTTTGCATAAAGTGACTAAAGTAGATGTGTGTGTGTGTGTGTTTTTTTTTCCAATAACCCATATTCTATGATTCCTAAATATATACTACAACTTGTAGTGTAAAATTTCATTTCCTATGTTCGTTTGGTTTTTTTTTTACACCAACCTTGTAGTTTTTTTAATTTGAAATCGATTCTAATATATTACTCCCTCCGTTCCTTATTATAAGAGACATTTGATGTTTATGGCATGTTCCTATATATAAGAGACACTTAAAAGTGGTCTCTACTTTTTTGTGTTGATTTCCTATTTTACCCATATTTATTGTCTCCAACTCACACTCTCTCTTCTTTCCACTTCTTTTTCTTTTAATAATTTAATTGTTCTCTCTCCTTATTAATGAGGGTATTTTTGGGAAAAAAATTATATTTTTTACACATTGATTGTTCTTAACTAATTTTAACTACTTTTTTGATCAACGTACGTAATTCGGTTATTTGTCTCTTATAATAAGGAACGGAGGGAGTATTATTTATTTAGAATAGTTATTAGATAATTATAGTATACAAGTTTAATTATAAACTGTAATTTTTCAGAAATTATATAAAGCTTTCATAATTTACTTTGGTCCTAGTACAGTTTTTTGGTAAACATGTTCCTGTATATCAGATACAATTAAATGACATGAGAAATTTTAAGCTATTTTTTTTGTATTTTTGCCCCATTAATTATATGTCATATCACCCTATTAATTATCTTTCAAGCATCCCTGGCTACTTATTTTCTATCTCTTATTCACTCTCTCTCCTACCGTAAATGAGAATATTTTAGAAGATAAAGCATGTTTAATGTATTTAACTGGTTTTAACAAACTTTTTAAAAATATTTACAGATTACAATTGAGTTTTCGCCGGATTTGCAAATGATACTGGCGGAAACACAGCCTAAGGGCATTCTCATACATATACTTTTATATTCTAAAAAATCACGCCTCATGTGTGTAGTCCCGCTACGTAATTTTAGCAATCGGCGGTCCAATTTCCGTTCAAAATTTAATTAATTTTAAAAAACTCCGTCGTGGTGATGAATGATGATATGGCATATAAATGATGCAGGTTATATATCTAAATAATTTTATTTTTAAATCTCACTGCCTTTGAATTGAAAAGATAACTTTCTGGGGGAAAGAAAAAGATATATTGTTGCATTAGGATACGAAAAAGATATCATGCTCTTTGTTTTTAATTGTTTCTAACCTTATAAAAAATCCTTATGTCCTTGTTAAACTGTTACAAATTATGATTGTGAATAAAGGATCAGACTCGAGAGAGGCAGCACAAAGTGTAATTTAAAATGGACTTGACCGTCTCTATGAGAGTGGTTCATCGAGATGAAATTCCTTTAATAAGGAAGAGATGGTTGTCGCTGGTGCCGTCGTCGCTGAAGATTGTTACGTTGATAAGCAGCTGTGGTGATGAGATTGGCATAGCCATCAGCGCCGAAGAGGCATCGAAGCTTGCCGCCGATGTTGGTGTTTCCGGGGGCGAGGAGGTCCGATTATACAATAAAGTGAACACCACAACGTTGTCAAAAGTCATAAGATACTGCAGGAGACTTGATCGTCCTGAGGCTGGCGTGGACGTTGGCTTGCTGTTCAACATGCTGCTGGCGGCGCACAATCCGGAAGTCGCAGGCATGTTAGAATCATCTTGTGAGACTGTGGCCCACAGGATGAAGGGCCAAACTCCAGACTAGATTCGATGCGCTTTTAATATAAACAGTGCCTTCGCTCCTCGATCCTCGGCACCATGACCACATCATTCGCAACAACAAGAGTTAATGTTTCAAGTCTATTTTTCCTGTTTTCGATGTTTTTACGTTCACGGTTATATATTAATAATAACTCTGCATACATTTATTAACTTTTGAGGAACATATCACGTGCCGCTTTTCTTTTGTGAAGAATAAATATCATGTTGCGTGGATGTTCACAGTTTTATAGCCTCTTAGGATTCCATATCATGCATGGTTAATAGCATTACACCCTATAACCGTCAAATGGATGATTTTATCAGACTTATTGCTGTTACTTCCGATGCTTTTATTATACCATAATGCAGATTAATTTTTTCATTCATGAGATTGTAATTCTTGGAATGGTAGAATGCCCATAAAATGTGCTGGTAAAAAAAAAAGAATGCCCATAAAATGATTATCTCGATGCCTATAAAGAGAGGCTTAATACAAAGCACTGGATGTGCATACAATATTCATCTCAATGAGAATTCTCCCTATAATGTTGCTCCTATCTTCCCTCAATGAGTTTCTCCTTCAAAGGTGATGACGACTAAATTCTTGATCCCCACAAAGCAAAGCTTAGAAGGAGTGGGAGTGGAAGCAGAAAGGGGAACCAATTTCGGTGCTCATCCCTTTGATGAGCACTATAAGCTCATCAGATCTGAATCATCCATGTCTCATTAAGATGGTTCAGATTTGATTTTTTTTATTTTTTTTATTCAAAATAATTATTTTAATATGTATATATATAATCTAAAACAGTGATGATCTCTTAACTATCATTTTTTCAAAAAATAATTTTTTCTATTTAAAAATAGTTAATTAAAGATTTTAAATCTGGACCGTTCAAATCAGATATAGACGGTTCAAATCTGATGAGCTTATGGTGCTCATTAAAGTGATGGGCACCGAAACTGGTTTTGCAAAAAGGTGCCTTTTGAAAAGCCACAAAAATCAAGATCTGATCCCTCATAATTGACTTTGATTATCCTTGACCTTTATTGCCATGCGGGAAATCGGGACCACTTTTCTCTTTCCGCAACCCCTAATCGATTCACCACCTCCTCCGTTCTCCGCACACTGCCTCTCCTTGTGGTCCCTTGCCTAGCAGACAACTCATCGCCCACCATAAGAGGGTGAGTCCCCCTCACCGGCGATACCAGATGAAGATCTTCCTTTTCTCATGACGTCATAAACCTGCACATAGCCTCATTATGAAAGTGCCTGCGAATTCAGACTAGTTTTGAATACTCATTACAGCACCTTGTATCGACCAACGGTGTTCTCAGAGTCATCGATTTTTATCCTTTTCATCAGAAAAAGTAAAAACTAGAGTATCCTTAGCCATTTCTACAATCTCCGTACCATCCCCATTATTCCAGGATCGTAGACAAGACCGTAACGAAAGAGAAGACAGTTTCACACGCTACTCACTACTCTGATTCCCTAGGAAAGGCAATTAGAGATGATACTTTAATGAAAAACCATAGTAGGTGGTTCCTGGACACTCACAGTCTCACACCGCCACAACGGGGCCGGCACTCACGTTCTCAAGTCGAGAGAAAAAACTCTTAAGAGAGAGAGACGGTCCTGGCTTCTCTCCTTTGCTTTTTGGGTCCGCTGTCGTTTACTACTTGAAGCGTTTTTCGTGCAAAATGAATCATCGATATTTGTTTCTTGTTTTCTGGCCAACACACATCAAAGGGAAATGCTGATGTTGGTTCCTTACCAATAGCCGATTACCATTGATTGTGTAGGTTGAAGTGACGGATGGATGAATGTTACCTTGACTGGCAAGCTTGAAAATTGAGAAATGTAAGTTCATAGGGGAAGCATCTACCTCACCATGAGCATACTTGAAGCTGGAGATGGAGGACCCCTTTTGGTGCAAATCGAAATGACCACTGAACAAAACCATGAAGAATTTCAAGGTATCAAAAGGGTTAGGAGAATGGAAATAGTGCTTCATAAGGGTGAGGGCGAGCTCCAACCAGAAATGGAGGCAATAGTATTCAAATATGATTTGGGTGGTGACCACTTTCTTTTAGCTTACGGAAATTGCATAACTGTGAAGCTTATGGATATGACGGAAAGGTGTCTCCCATCACTGCTACCCCTCACCCTGGTCCTCCAACACCGTCTCGAGCAATCCTCATGGTATCAGAGACTGTTGGAAAAATAAACCCCTATTTATTTAAGTTTAGGTGTTGTTTTAGTCAGTGAGACTTATTTTATCTAGTTATTAGTTTAGTAGATCGGATCTTAGGGTCATAAGGCCCAATAGCTTTGTATATATTTTTCATTCTGGAACATTTTTTGTTTGTACAATTCAGTTTCACACAGATGGAATAATATAGAGTTCTTTATTCTAATTTTGCTATGATGTGCTCATCATGGTATCAGCGCCAAGAAACAGCATACAGTGTCCAGATCTTCTGTTGAGAACGAATATAGAGCCTTGGCAACTGCAGCTTCAGAAATTGTATGGGTTCTTGGTTTGCTAAAGGACCTAGGAATCATACATTCATGCTCTGTAAATATGTACTATGACAGTAAGGCTGCAATCTATATAGTTGCCGAGCTTGTGTTCCACAAACGAACCGATTCGACGCGCTTTTAATATAAACAGTGCCTTCGCTCCTCGATCCTCGGCACCATGACCACATCATTCGCAACAACAAGAGTTAATGTTTCAAGTCTATTTTCCTGTTTTCGATGTTTTTACGTTCACGGTTATATATTAATAATAACTCTGCATACATTTATTAACTTTTGAGGAACATATCACGTGCCGTTTTTCTTTTGTGAAGAATAAATATCATGTTGCGTGGATGTTCACAGCTCTATAGCCTCTTAGGATTCCGTATCATGCATGGTTAATAGCATTACACCCTATAACCGTCAAATGGATGATTTTATCAGACTTATTGCTGTTACTTCCGATGCTTTTATTATACCATAATGCAGATTAATTTTTTCATTCATGAGATTGTAATTCTTGGAATGGTAGAATGCCCATAAAATGTGCTGGTAAAAAAAAAGAATGCCCATAAAATGATTCTCTCGATGCCTATAAAGAGAGGCTTAATACAAAGCACTGGATTATCAGACTTGTTGCTGTAACTTCCGATGCATTGCCTAACAGACGATCGAGCATCTTCCTCCTTTCGTGATGTCATCAAACTACACCTAGACTCATTATGAAAGTGCCTGCGAATTTGAATGCTCATTACAACGTCCCCAGAGTAGCTGATTCTTGTCCTTTTCACGTCATTAAGCCATGCACATGAATCAATTGTCCCGTTCACATCATAAATTGTAAATGTGCAGAAAAATCTGGTTAAAGAAATAAAAATAAAAAACTTGGTTGAAAATTTTATGAAATCAAACTGAAATTTTTATTTAAAATTAATATTAATGTGCATATTTAATTTTTTTTTTACATGATTCTTTTTACCAGCAAACATAGCGTATTATGCTAACACTACCAATAATATGTACCACTTTGCTCCTTAATACAAGTCACTCATAACATATTCTCTCTCATGACAACACGAGTGCATTAAAGTAGCAAATTTTTTCAACTAAACCCGTATTGAGGTTTTTCTCTCCCTCCTCCATTTACCAATTATTCTAATTTCTCTCTCTCTTGTCTTTCTCTTTCCAATGAGAATTAAATAAGAGTAAAATTAAAAAATAAACATTAAATATAATACAAGTGACTTATATTTAGAATCCAAACTTCTTCTTACAAGTGACTGGTATTTATAACCAGAGTGACATTCATCATTAATGTTATACTCTACGGTCTTAATTAATGTAGTAGCTACTTTTTTAGATAAATCTGTCATCTCATTAGTAATTTCAAATTTAAAATGAAAATCTGGACATTATTAAGCTTTAGATATTTCTTTACTGCCTTACCACCTGTAAAGGTTTAAAAAATAAGAGACAAAAAACTTATCTAACGACAGGCCAATGGACATAGATATTAAAATAATTATGAAAAAAATTATTAAATCTGTACATTAATAAATAAAACTTTCAGTTTGATTTTATAAAATTTTCAACCAATTTTTTAAAATTTTTTTCCCTAACCCGATTTTTTTTTCACATTTACAATTTATGATTTAAACGGGACAATTTATTCATGTGCGTGAATTCTGGATTCATCCCCAACTCAAAGGAGGAAATAAGACTGCCAAGTTAAGAGCAGTGTTTGTTGGCTATAAAACAAGAAGCAAATACCCACAATTCATGTTACACGGAAAACGCTGTCATTTCAAGCAGCGGACGCCGGACAGTGTAGCGGACTGAAAAAGCAAAGAAGAGAAGTTGGGTCCCAAAGAGACCGTCTGAGTTCATGAGAGATCAAATTAACAAAAAAAAGAAAAAGCACGAAATCTTGTTTTGTTTTGTAGTCCGACCGGCTTTTTGTGTCTTTACAGGTCTGCAAATATATAATACTACCTCCGCTCCTTAATATAAGACTCTGTTTGGTTTTTATTTTGATCATAAATATAAGACCTTTATCCACTTTGTCTCTCAGATTTATATATTTTTTTTCAAAGTAGCCCTTCTAATAATAAGATTTTAGTCAATACACTTGATTAGTAAGGATATTTAGGAAAAACAACACCTATTTAGAACAAATAACTAACTCAATTTATTTTTTTAATCTCCTCAAATTAGTTAACTGATTCTTATAATTAGGACCGGAGGTAGTATCATATTTTCAGTTTTCTTAGCCATTTGAAAGCACAAATAACATAACGTTACTTTAAAGCACCACTGTTCAAACATGCACTTGAGAGAAATATTTTTAAAATTGCGGCCAAGATGTATTTGGAAAAGTCAACCTTTCCAAGATACTTTTAAGCTCAGATAATTATGAATTAATGACTGAAGGCTTTACCAATTTTTATTGAGAAATTAAGAATAATGAAAAATATTTACTTCATGTTGAAAATTTTATTTTATAAAATATAAAAAAATTTCATATTTACAAAATCATTTTTTTGTTGATTCAATTTCTTCTTTCATCTGATTTTATTTTCTGTACCAAGTGCATCTCATTATCTCTTGTGCTTATTATTTTATAATTATTTATAAATTCTGAATATTAACTTTATAATATTTTAAAGACATAATTATAAGAGATATTTTATTATTCTTATTTCTTTGGTACTTATGTTACATATTCACTAGAGATGTTATTATAATAAATCTTTGGTGGAGGAAAAAAATATTTATGAAATACTAGTAAATAGAAATTAATTAAAGTGATTTGGTAGAGAAAATAAAATTAAAGAACAAAAAAGTAATTGATTTGAAAAAAAGTATCTCACCCATTTTGCTATATCACCCTTCTAGAACCTCTCTGGTTTCCAGAGAAAGCAAAGGAGCTTGGGTTTGAAGCTGCATAGTTTTAAGGCATTAGAGGAGCTCTGCGTGCTATGGCTAATTTTCTAACCATGGTGTTCATGTGTGAGGTGGACTTTAGAAGATGATGGGAGGGAAATGCTGATGCTGGTTCCTTACCAATGGGTGATTACCATTGATTGTGTAGGTTGAAGTGACGGATGGATGAATGTTACTTTGACTGACAAGCTTGAAAATTGAGAGATGCAAGTTCATAGGGGAGGCATCTACCTCACCATGAGTATACCTAAAGTTGGAGATGGAGGACCCCTTTTGATGCAGATTGAAATGACTGCTGAAGAAAACCGTGAAGAATTTCAAGGTATTAAAAGGGTTAGGGGAATGGAAGTAGTGTTTCATATGAGTGAGGGTGAGCTCCAACCAAAGATGGAGGCAACGTTATTCAAATATGATTTGGACGATGACCACTTTCTTTCAGTTTGCAGAAATTGCATAACTATGAAGCTTATGGATATGATGGAAAGGTGCCTCCCATCACCGTGGCCACCGGTCCCAGTCCTCCAACACCGTCCTGGGCAATCCTCATGATATCAGAGACTATTGGGAAAATAAATCTCTGTTTATTTAAGCTTAAGTGTTGTTTTAGTTAGTGAGACTTATTTTATCCAGTTATTAGTTTACTAGATTAGACCTTAGGACCATGAGACCCAATAACGTTGTATATATTTTTCATTATAGACCATTTTCTATTTATACAATTTAGTTTCACATAGATGGAATAATAGAGAGTTATTTATTCCAATTTCGCTATGATGTGCTCATCATGATATCAGAGCCAAGAAACAGCATACAGTGTCCAGATCTTCTGCTGAGGTCGAATATAGAGCCTTACCAGCTACAGCTTCAGAAATTGTATGGGTTGTTGGTTTACAGCTTCAGAAATTGTATGGGTTGTTGGTTTGCTGAAGGACCTAGGAATAAAAAATTCAAGTCCTGTAAATATGCACTGTGACAGTAAGGCCACAATCCATATAGCTACCAAACTTGTGTTCCATAAACGGACCAAATACATTGAGATTGACAGCCATTTTGTGAGGGAGAAGGTTATGAGTAGCCTGATAACCTTGAAGCTTGTAAGGTCCAAAGATCAAGAAGTTGATGTACTGATAAAGGCAGTGAACAAAGATACTCAGACAAGACTTCTCAATAGGAACTGTAGATCTTTTCATTTCCAAACTTGAGAGGGAGTGTTAGGAAAATAAATCCTTGTTTATTTAAGTTTAGGTGTTGTTTTAGTTAGTGAGACTTTATCTGGTTATTAGTTTACTAGATTGGGCTTTAGGGCTGTGAGGCCCAATAGCATTGTATATATTTTTTATTCTGGAACATTTTCTGTTTGTACCAATCAGTTTCAAACAGATGGAATGATATAGAGTTCTTTATTCCAATTTCGCTATGTGCTCATCAGAGACATCTCATTCTCAAATTACATAGTTTAGTCCTTGGAAAATGAAAATGTATCCACATAACTTACTAGTAGTGAATGAAAAATCTTCTCCTCTTCCTCTTTAAATGGGTCAAGTATACTGCAAATTCACTAAAGTGATAAATGCATGGTTGTGGAACTCAAGGTGTTTTCTTGATATTAAATTAAATGCAAATTCACTAAAGTGATAAATGCATGGTTGTGGAACTCAAGGGGTTTCCTTGATATTAAATTAAATGCTTCCAGAGTTCAGTTTCTTTCTGTTGAGATTCTAAATGGAATATATTCTATTGGAGGAAAATGAGTACTATGATATAATGCAACCTCCTGTATATGTTAACTATTAGAAGTTTCATTTGAAAGAGCATACACTAAATCCTCTCTTTTTCCTCCACCCATCTGAATAATATTAGACAAGACTTTTTGGCAGAAGAATATTTATATGAAAAAGGAAAATCCTATATATGTAGATCCATGTTATAATTATTCTTTTCTTCAGTGTTAGTGTTGTTATTAACAAATTAATGCCATTAATAAATTGAATGATTTGAAGCATGGTTAGAATCTTGACAATCATGTCTAGCAGAACTACCAAAAAACATGTGATTAGTGACGAAATTTAGTAATTGAATTTTTATTTAGCAATGGAATAGTGACGGAACTTCCATCACTAATTCTTCTGTCACTAATTGGATTAGCAACGGAATTGAAATTTTGTGGCTAATTACCGACGGAATTAGTGACGGAATTTTTTTGTCTCTAATCACCTCACCTCCGCCGCCACGTGTCGTCATCTCACATGCCACCTTGTATCGCCACATGTCGCCATCATATAATTTCTCCTCAAAGTAACTTCTCTACGGCTTGAACCAAGGACCTCGTTTGTGGCCGCGTATGGCTTCACTAATTGAGCTGCAATGAACTTACTAATTTATTATACAAAATTAAATATATATAATATTTTGTTACACAAACAATTATATATACACATATATATTATTAGAAACTAAAAATAAACTATATCATAATTTTAATCATAATTTTAATCATAACTATTTTTGTAACAAAATACGTTTTAGATATTTATTTTACTATTTATTTTATAATGCTTTATTTTTAAAAAAATATTTTTAATATCATATTAATTTCTAATGACACTAATTTTGAATTTTAAATCATAAATAATTTTCTCATAAATATTTTTTTAAATTTAATTTTTATTTAACATTCATAAGATATATAATTTAATTATATATTTATTATGTTATATTATATTATCTATATTTATTTTATATATTTGATAAAAAACTATTTTATAATCAGTAAAAAAATCTTTTTATTCAAAAAATAGCTACCATAATAAAATCTAATAGATTATTCTATATAAAAAATTAAATGATTTTGATTATAAAATTTTAGCCATGAAATTAGTGACGAAAATTTTTGACGGAAAAAAATTTTGTGGCTAAATTTTAATTATAAAATTTCAACAACGAAATTAGCGACGAAAATTTCTAACGGAAAAAATTTTGTTTCTAATTTTAATTATAAAATTTTAGTCACTGAATTAGCGACAAAAATTTTTGATAGAAAAAATTCCATAACTAATTTTAATTATAAAATTTTAGCCACAGAGTTAGCGACGAAAATTTCTGACCAAAAAATTTTGTGGTTAATTCTGTGGCTAATTTTTGACGAAAAAATTTCGTCGCTAATTCGATGGTTAAATTTAGTGACAGAATTTTTGTGAGTAATTTGTCAGAAATTAGCGACAGAATAATTTCCGTCACTAATTCCATCGGTAATTGGCTATTTTTTTTTTTTTTGTAGTAGTGGCTTCTGCTTGATGCTTGCTGGCTCTTCTAATTATATGCTTGAATTGATCATCTCATAAAAGAACCACAAAGACTCCACCCAAAGCTGTATTCTTGTTAAACTATTGGAAGTTTAACTGGTGAATTGCCTTGAAATGATTTTAGCTAGTATCTAGAGGCAAGCTTATCTGATTCTTATCTTCGTCCGTTGCAGCTCCTCTTAGCTTTTGGAATATCTTTCTCTTCCAAACGTAAGAATATGCATGCATGTGTGTGTGTATGTATATGTTTCTTCTATTAGTTTTCTACCTCGTTTACCCGCACATTTATTGTCGAGTAACACACGGTTTGGCCTCTAATGGATATATCTACCGATGCTTGGTCCTTTGAAGAACGAACTCAATATATTCAACCTGTGAGTCATAAACATGTAGGGACTAAATAAATCCAAAACTAAAACGTAAGAAGGTATTTTCTTTAATTGAGATAGATACCAATTGCACGGTTACTCTTAAATGCTTGAGTAAATCATTGGCACAGTTTTTTACGCTTTTATGGTGTAGACCAAAAGGATTTGCCCTACTGTTCCTACCCGTCCTGTACTTGTACGTAATTGGTGGTTTTCCTTGCACCACATGCAATACATTTCTAGATAGAAGTAATTAGTGATTTAGTATCTGCCATATTCTGAAGTTATAGAAAAGCAAAAAAGAACTGGCAAAAGCAAGATATGTATGCCCGTTGGACTTGCTAAGTTGGCCATTTTTGGAGTTTCACTGGTTTGATGTTTTTGCAGCTCCCAGGATTAGCTTCAATGAGGGGACGACAGGAGCACTTGCCTCTGGTTTCTTAAAAATTTCTGTTGATGCCACACACACTTGATTGGTGGTTTAGATCAATGTTTCTTCCTACATTTTTGGACTAGACGATATGATCTCACTTGCTTATGCCTTTCCTTATTATATCCTGCAAACTGTCAACTAGACTAATATTCAAGTTTACTGGAGTAGCTTTAAGTTTGTTTTTGTTTGGTTTTCTACTTTTTAGCCTCCTTCTCAAGCTTTGCTGACGTCTTTTATTTGAGGAAAAGGTAACTAATTTAAATATAGGCCATTAATTTTTACAAACCTCAAATATTTTAAGGATGGGATAACGTTGATCCATGATGACTGAATAATTAATTTTTCATGGATAATAATAATCAGTGTGATGCACAATTACACATATCATTTTCTTTCTTTATCTCATTAATTATTATCTAATTTGGATCTTTCTAAAGAGTGTCAAGTAAAAATGACCCATGAGTTTCCCCAATGTTACTCTCTGCAACGATCCAAAATTCTTAATGTCAGACATTTTCGTAATTATGAAAATAGAAAATGCAAAACCCTGTGTAATAATTTTTGCAATCTTCTCATTATTAGATTATGAAATTTTAATGACGTAATTGGACGTGAATCCTGTACACTTATTTAGGATAAGTTAGAAATTTATTAATAAGAAGGATCTAATCAATTTTATACATAGAGAGAGTACCATTACTCTACAAAATGCTTTATAAAATTTTAATAATGTAATTTGACGTGTGTACACATAAGTGGGTTTAGACTTTTGTCATTAATAAATTTTTTAATGATATTTTTTTCCAATTTTTCTCGAAAAGGGATAATAAGAGTAAAAAATTATTTCCTAAATAAGATGCATTTTTTCTTTCCTGCTAGTAATTTTTGAAGAATCGATTGTAGTATTTAAATAAAGGATATTTGTGCCATTCCAAACTTTTGATGGTAAACTGAAAATAAAATTCATTAGTTTTTACCACCTACAGCCTTCACACGCCTTCTTCATGTAAAAAATTATAGAAACATTTCTTCCTCTCACCTTTGTTTTTTTAAAGAAAAATTTGAAAAATGGCTTTATCTTCTGGTATATCCCAACCGTTTTCCTCTTTTACCCCTCAATATCCCGCGCATTTTTCCCTCGTATCCTCCACCCCAACCGTACTCTATCCGATGGTTGTAATTCATCTTGTGAAATGCGCATTTGCATTTTATTATTCTTAATTATTGATTAATGATTAATTAATAGCAATTATTGTGATTATTTTGTGAAAATCACAACAAATTTGTGAAAAACATTAGAGGGTAGAATCAGGGAGGACCCAAAAATCAATATCAGAAAAGGGAATGAAGAAGAGGATGGGATACGTTGGAGATGAGAGTGGGGATTACTGTCTATATATATAAGCGAGTTTTACACATATTTCTTTAACATGTAAATAAATTAATTTTGTTAATTTTTATAAACCACTAATTCTAGTCGTTAATATAAAAGTTAGTTGACTAATTTGAGTAGATTAAAATAGTTTTTTAAATTAGTTATTTGTAATAAATATATATTATTATTTTTCTAAAATACTCTGTGTATTAGTTAGAACAACTATTTGATGGAACCTTTAACATGTGCAACTATTATAAGAACCATTTTTAAAAAATAGATAAATATGAGAGACAAAGTGGATTGGAATCTTATATATAAAACCAAATTAAATATAAAACTAGTTTTTATATGTAATCAAACTTTTATGTTTAATTAAGACAAGGAGCCAGCATAAGAAATTTCCCCCACTGTCCAATCAAACTAAAGCCATAAATATATGAATTTGGAAAAAATAAAACTGCAAAGGACCTTCACTGCTCAAAGCTCAGAGATTTTGAGACCATTTTGCTTCACCTGATTCCCACAATAATTTCTGAGATCCAAAGCTCTTCCTCTCAACACTTGGTTCCACCAAGCCCTTCACTCTTGATCCTCTTTCACTATTAACGATAATTTTGGATAACGGAAAGTTTAGGTCAAATTTTATTGATCTGTGTAAAAAAATAATTAAAGTAATTAAAGGAGACAGTGGAATAATGTTTTAGATGTGTTCAAAATTTAAATATTGTTGGCAAAAAAAAGTTCAAATATTGATATTTATTTTTTTTTGACCGGAAAATATTGATATTTATTTACTTTCTTGATAAGCACAAATTGCACAGGTTTTTTTTTTTATTAGAGGCAATTCTGAGTAATAAATATAAGCTATTTTTCAATCTGAACAAACGTGATATTTTAGTTGGCAATACAAATGGCATTAGGAAAGGGTTTGTGGGTTACGATATTATTGGCCCGTGGACATAAAGTCCAATCTCATTTCACGAGCCCTCCTTTCTGTGTAACCCTCCCGTTGAGGCTTAAAGCCCTTTTGGCATCCGAAAAAAGGAATTTCTTTTTACTTCCTTTCCGCTTAATATTTCTATCATTGGATTAACTTTCAATGATTGAGATTCAAAACTAAGTAAAAATATTATTATAATATTAGATGTAATAAAAATTTACAATTTCCAAACCATTCACATCAAATTTTATTACTATAAATTTATCTACCTATTTTTTATTATTTAAAATTTGATATTATAATAACATTTTTACGTAATAAACCTTAGCCGTTGAAATTTGATCTAATGGTAAAAATATTAAGTGGAGGAAAAATGGAGAGAAAAGTTGGTGAAGACATTCCTCTCCTTGCAAGGTATAGTAGTCGCAACACATACTTTTAAAGAGAAAATTATATCTAAAATTTCATATCTTAAAAATTCAAGGATAAAAGATTATATAAAAATCATGATAAATTTTTATAGAAAAGTTATTAGCAAATTTTAATCACTTTTAGAAAACCATTCCTAATTTCTAAAAAGTTGTTACTATTTATTTGGAACTTGTACTTTTAAAAAAATTATAGAAAGTTTGGTAAAATTTGATAATAACTTCTTTAAAAAAAATTAATCTTTATTTTTATTTTTATTTTTATTTTTTAGGTGATTTGATATCCTTTCAATTTTTGTTAAGTAAAAGCTTATAGCAACAACAATCATAATGCCATGAACAATGCACATTGTGCTGAGAAGGGAGCAGCATTTTAGCAAATAGAACATTTATATAAAATTCTTTTAAAGCAATTCTTGTTAAATGCAACTGCTTAGTATTTGATTCAGCAGGTAGACCTATGGTGTTCACTAATTTAGACCGAAATTCAAACAGATTTGTGGTTATTCTCTCTCTTTTTTGAAAAAAAATATTATTTTTATTTGAAAATTTATTATTAGTCGAATCAAACTTCTAAATTTTAAAACCACTAATTTTTAATTTTTGCCATACTAAGAACATTCAATTCTTTATTTTTTTTGAAAAAGAAATTGATTCAAAATTCTGGAGAAAAATTCCAGTGTGTGGTTGAGTCACGAAAGAATGACAATTGGGCTTCAAAAAATTAATTTAATGGCAATTAGGGAAGAATAATTGCAGTTATTCTCTACAAAATTATAAATAAGAGAAAATTAATTATAAATAATGACGTTTACACTTAGCTGTCGCTAAATTAATCTTTTGGCGCATCTTTCTTAGAATCAAAGGTTTAACTAGAAGCCAAGCTTTGACTTAGATTAATGAAAAACATCACACTTGGAAAAATATTTTCTTTCACAAAAAACAAATAAAAAAATCCGTGAACTCTAATTAATTAATTAATTGTCTTGAATCTTC
This sequence comes from Neltuma alba, assembly GCF_004799145.2. NCBI lineage: Eukaryota > Viridiplantae > Streptophyta > Magnoliopsida > Fabales > Fabaceae > Neltuma > Neltuma alba. Next base: position 70,230 of record NW_021633955.1, read on the forward strand.
AGTCCAATAGTACTAGTATTGTGATAGATGCCAACAAAATAACTTTTAGACAATAATATATAGTTTTAAACTCAACAAAAAAAATTTAATATAACCTATGTGAACAATAATTTTTTTTTAATGATTTTCAATCCTTGTGAAAACTTAATATAGACTAACCTTTTAATAGTTAAAAGGTCACCGTCTTCAGCAAAAAATAGTACACCAGATGGAATGCTACTATCTTGGAGTATAATTTTATTCAAAATGAAACAACATATTTATTAAAGCTAATCAACTTTTGAGTCCTTACAATTGGGGTGAAATAATCAATAATGGCAGATCAGAAAATGTATAACTCATGTGAAGGAAAGTTTTTTTTTTTAAAAAAATAACGAATATAATACATATATATTTATATTTTTAATATTTTTTAAAAAATAATAAAAATTTATAAAAATTTTAATTTTCATTATGTGTATAATTTTTAATTAGAAAGCTTGCTAAAATTCGGAAGGGCAGATTCCTCCTCGTGCTCACTTTATAAGTTCATTTTCAAAGGTCATTCTTTTAACCCAACCCTGGCTTGAGGGGCCAGATGAGAACAGGGAAGAATATTCTTATTCAGGTCAAGCCTCATTAAACGAGTTACCAGACATTTTTTTTTTTGGTAGCATCCAAACTATTGAAACATGAGGAAATTTCCGAATTTATGCAAATTATTAGAAAAAATGATAATAAAATACCTTAAAAATTGTTGAATAACAAATTAGTAACTACTAGAAAAATGTGTTGTGATTTTCTTTTTAAGTGTAGTTAATTATTATTTAAGTCTTTTCTGTAAATAAAACTAATTTAAAATTTTGAAATTTAAAAGGCATTTTTTAGGACATTTCCAAATTATTATTGCCCCAAATATTCTCTCATTTTTATCAGCAATTTCTCAAAACCTTCTTTGCCACTAACTTTTTTTTTTTTTCAAGAATTACAAACATGCCCAAAATAAAAAAATTAGTTGTCATTGCAAGAGTCTATAATCTTTTTTTTTTAAAAAATTGGGACTTGTATTTAATTATTCTTCTTCTTGTTTTTTTCTTCTTCTGAAAAACAGCTTCCCCTTTGCATTAGCCTCCGCTATCTCCTCCCTTTTTATTGTCACTTTAATCTCTCCCCAGCTATTTTCATAAAAGAAGGGTTGGATTAAAGACTTTCTGATAATCAAAATTTATTGTCACTTTATTCACAAAACAATTAGGGACACAAAATGGAAAAGAAATTATGAATGAAATGAAAAGGAAAAATGATTCAATGATAATTGGTTTTGCGGAATCGAGAGATAAAAATAAAGCACAAAAGTAGAATAAAGATAAAAAGATATCCCTAATTGTTTTTTGAATAAAAGGCAAAATGATACTTCTCTAATTTTAAATATAAGACTCATTTTATAGTATAATTTATATTATAAAATAAGTTTCATATTTAGGACTGGAATAGTATTAAAAAGAAATAACAAATCTATGAGGTTCCAATAAATTGGGGGAAAATAAAGCATCTCTAAACCTATTAAAGTAACTAATATCTTTTACCCTATATGAGAAAGAAGCCAAAAAAAAAAAAAACTTAGAAAGAAACTAATATCTTTGGGACAGATACTCCTAAATTTAATATCATGGCAGTATCATGATTATATTGTAAACAATAATATTCTTTGCTCTTAATATCTTGTAAACAGTAAAAAAGATTCAAAAGAATAATTTTAACAATTTATTGCTGCACTCCTCTGTTATATCAAGAAAGGCATAGGCCTTTTTTAGAAGCCTATTTCTTTGGTAGAAACTAAAAGGATATGAAGCATACCAAACAAAATATGACAAATGTTTGGGAAAATTATTGCATGATTTTAAAGAAAAATGAAATTGTCAAAAGTTTCATACTAATAAATGAATAACAAGTTTTAGTATAAAAAAAGTACAATAACATTTACACTACTCATTTATCAAATTTTTTTAATGATTATATATATTTTTTAGATCTCATAAAAAATTTGCTGTAAATGTTTCTAAAAGAAAATTCATTTGGAATGAATAACCAAACGGTGAAGTTTTGAGGTTTGATCATGCTCATGTAGCTTCAGTTTTTTCATCAGCAATTTTTTCATCATGATTAGTTAGATATGCTCATTCTTTTACATATTTATAATTTTTGACCAATTTTTTTAATTTACACAATTTAGTTATTTATATGTTTTGAAAAGGGCCAAAGCATTAGTTAAGAGAAACAAATAAAGAGAAAAGAGAGAAAAACAAAGACTAGCTTATTCATATTCTCACTAAGTATTGACCATAAAATAAATAAATAAATAACTCACTAAGCTTGTAAATTGTAATATTCCCCGGAATCTAGGAGACCCCACTTCTATCATTTTTACGTGCAAGCCTTCATGATTTTTCTCTATAAATACCATGACCTGATCCCAATCATTCCCTCACACAGCAGCATTTAGCTGATAATATATTTTCTTTATCACAGAATCAATTTCTGTGCAGTCGAAAATGGCGGGGATTGTGGTGATTTTTGACTTTGATTCTACAATAATTGAGTGTGATAGTGATAACTGGGTGCTTGATCATTTTGGTTTAACTGAAAAGTTCTATCAACTTCTTCAAAACACGCCTTGGAATCCCCTTATGGTTTTATTCTTCTTCTTCTTCTCTTTGTTCCTTTTCTTTTCCATTGTTTCCTGGTTGCTCTGTTTTCTGGAATGATTCTGAGTTCTCATTTGTTCTGAAACCTTTCAGGATCAGACGATGAAGGAGCTCCATTCGCAAGGGAAGCCCATGGAAGAAATTGTGCACATTTTGAAACGAACTCCAATTCATCCTCACATTGTTCCTGCAATTGAGGCAGCTTATTCTCTGGGGTACGTACTCTGTTTTCTCTGTTTCATCATTTTCTTTCATTCTTTTTCCGGCATGTAAACAAACACTTGTGTTCTGTGTTCTGCAGATGTGATCTGAAGATTGTTAGTGATGCAAATATCTTCTTCATTAAGACAATTCTGAAGCATCATGGGGTGTTGGATCGTTTCTCAGAGATAATTGCAAACCCCAGCTTTGTTGATGAAGAAGACAGACTCAGGATTTTTCCTTACCATGATTATCATAAATCTTCTCATGGATGCAACCTTTGTCCTCCAAATATGTGCAAGGTAATTTCATTTCCTTCAGATAGACACTACATCTTAACTCCAAACCTTAAAGATATTACTGTGACCTTGGAGTCCTGTGGCATGAAAGATTCTATGTGAATGTAAAGTTGTGATTTGATTCACTTGTAATCTCAACACATTATTGCTTGCTCTTGTAAATAAAAGAAAAACATTGAAGACATTGAGTTATGCGTTCTTTATATATATATATATATATATATATATATATCTTCTTTAGGGGAAGATCATAGAAAGGATCCAGAAGTGTGTTGCAGCAGAAGGGAGTAAGAAATTCATATATCTTGGAGATGGAAGCGGAGATTTTTGCCCAAGCTTGAAGCTGAAAGACACTGATAGCTTAATGCCCAGGAAGAACTTTGCATTGTGTGACCTGGTTTCCAAGAACTGCAACAGAATAAAAGCAGAGGTGCATGGTTGGATCGATGGGGAAGAGCTCAGGCAAGTCCTGCTCCGTATAATCAACACTCATCATCAAGAAGCAAACAAAAGCAGTACTGAGGACTCGACTCCAATCATGGCCGTTGATTGCAAGATGGTGGGTCCCACTCCCATGGATGCTCCTAAGAACCTGCCTCAAGCCATCCCAGTTCCTCCATTAACTAGCAGCTGAGAAGATGGGATATACAAATATATATATATATATATATATAATTTTGAAGCAAAAATTAGTAGCTTTCCAACGATCCATTTCTAACGGTCCTTCTGCTTCTGCAAAATTCTGCAGAATATTAAAGCTATATATGTTCTATGAATCTGGGGGATAAATAATGTAATAATGAATAAAAGCATGCAATTTGCTGTGCAAGTTGGGTAAGTCAAGCAACCTTAATGTCCTATTAGGGTGTCTTGACGAGAAAGTTAGTTAGTAACGTTAGCTTGAATCCTGTGGACATGGTCCAATGGTGATGAATGGTTCTTGAAATGTTTGTACGAGGTCCTAGGTTTTAACATGTTCGTTTTGTAGTTCGGAAACTAGGCATGTGTGATTAGAAACAGTCAAGAATAACTGTCCAGTGTGATTGTTTATAATAAAACAAAATTATTTTCTCGTTATGCTCCTCTGGTCTTTAATATAAGACCCATTTAACTAATTTGATTAGATTAAAGAAGTTAGGTAAGTTAGTTAATTATAAGAAAAATGACACAATTTTCCTAAAACACCATAATTATCTTTCTTAATACCCCCTCTATCTTCTACTTGATTATGGTTGAGGGAGTATCCATAGGGATAATTTAGAGAAAATTGATAAATATGATAAATAGGTATTATATTTAGGACCAAAACTAACTCAACAATTGAATCTTATATTAAGGACCGGATGAGTAGTATTTAAGTAAACGCACAAGAAAGTTCATTTTTTTTCCTCCTCTGAAATATTATTCTACCATATGTTATTTCCGTTTTAAGCGAATGGGACCATATAGAGAGTTGCTTAATGAAAGTTTTTAGCTATTTGGAATAATCCTTCGAGGACACTTTAAGGGCATTGTAATGAACACATAACCTTTCAATTTTCAACTTACGTTGTTTTGTACGAATAAAAGACACTTTAACTAAATTATCTCATGTTTAATTAACATGCAACACATTTCATTATAATGATATGATAGAAAATATATATATAATCATATACTTTGCCTAATCCCTAATATATCAACTAATGAAGGGTTACATTTTATCTTAAATATGTAACCTCAATCCACGTGGACTTTATCATATTTATCATTTTATTCTCAAATTAATTTACCTGACTTATAGGCTAATATATAATATAATATTATAACAGGATATTTTAGAAAAACTTGTGTTACATAATTAATTAATTTATTTAACTTCTTTAATATGTAATCTGTTCAAATTGTCTAACTATCTCCTCAGTAAAAGAATGGAGGGGAGTATTATATAATCCTAAGGGAGAAAGTGGCATCTGCTTTAGTATTTTGCAAATATAATCAAATAACTAAAGTGTCTTTATACCAGATTTTTTAAGAAAAAGTTATCAAATTTGTCATTGTCAGTAAATTATTTGTTATTGTTTGTTCAACATTTTTCCTTGTCAGTTCATAACTCATTAATAAATAACTTGCCATTGCTAACATATTTCTTGTTATTTGCTTTTTAACACTTGTTATTGGTAATTCACAACTTGTTAATAAACTTTTTCATATAAGGATGTTTTTGTTATTTAACTATATTTATAAAATATCAGATTATATATTATTTTCTCTCTTAGAATTTTGACCTCTTAAATGTCTGAATTAGAATATTGTAATTTTTAACTTTTTTAGAAAAAGAGTGACAAAATAATATGAACATGATTGAGGCTAGCTAATTTATGTTTTGTATACTTTTTTTTTTTAGCGAAAATGACTCGACTTTGGTAACGCTAACGTACAGCACTGCGTAGGGGGGAAAAGCGAGGGGGGCTTTAATTCAATGATTCGCGAAAAAGGGGGCCTTATCTCAATCAGATCATATTTTTTGGCCAAAAAATTTCAATCAGATATCGTATTTATTTCCACATTCATGCATGTGTCAGCTTCAAGCCTTCAGCTATATATAATTAGAAATAGAAAAATCTAGTAAAAGGAAGTAAGATTCGAACAGGATTACTTTCAATAAGAGATATCTGTGTCTAAAAAAAAAAGAAATTCAAACCTAGATTTTTTCTTGCCTTTAATTATAGTACCCATTTACCACCCTAAAAAATTAAGCAAGGACACAGAGACAGCGTAGAAGATTATGCTCTCTAGGATCAAGATTTTTGCAATGTTGCGCGTGTGTGTGTGTGTGTGTGGGGTAATTTGCACATTCGCAAGATTTCTCATTATTTAAGTAAGTGATTAAGATTTAATTTCTAATTCTTCTATCTGTAAAGTACCTAATTAGGAGAGATATGCCATTTACCTTTGGTTCAAGGACAAAATAAATTTTTAGAATGGTGTTCCCAGATTTACAACACCATTCCTTCTTTGTGGTGGTATGAAATTAAATACTCTCTCTGATTTTAAATATAAAACTTAATTAACTAATGAAGATTTTAAAAAAATTTATTGAGTTGGTTACTTATTATTATATTATTATAGTGTGAAAAATGTGTATCAATTTTCTAAAAATATATCTCTTTTAATCAGGATATCAAATACAGGAAATAAATAAAATAAATTTCTCTTTTCTTCATATGCCAACGTGTTACATACTCAGAGAAAAGTTTACCTTTATAGGTTGAAGAATATATAAAGTGAAACTCTATGAAGAGTATTCCCATATTTAGAACACCACTCCTTGGTTTTTGTGATGGCGTGAAATTTATTGACAATGAAATGATGTACGGAAAGAATTCGAGCGAACCAAATAAATAAATTTATTTTCGTCCAAAAAAATGAATTTATTTTCATTTAGAGTCAAAGATATAGCAAAATTGTAATTTAGGTCCTTTGTTCCTTGCGTAATTTAGTTGCAGGATTTTATAATCACTTTCTGAAATTTAACCCTAAAATGTGAAAATTGCAAACTTGTATTCCAAATTTTAACATGTAAAATTTAAAACTTGTTTAGATAATAAATTTAGATGCAAATATTTTGTGATTACTTTTCAAAACTACTAAAACGTCATACTTTTTCTGTTCTAAATATAAGAATTAAATAATTAAGTTGATTATATGTAGGAAATATTTGTTGATTTTTTAAAATACCACTTTAATCATTTGCATTGAAAACTAACCTTTTATATAAATCCAATCCTCTTAATAAATACAATTAATAGGGATAATTTGAAAAATAAGATAGATTAGAGTTTTATATTTATCACAAAAACAAATTCTTTCACTAGTTCCTCTATTTAAAACCACGAGAATAATTTGCAACTTATGTTTTAAATTTAACATTGAAAAACCTGTCAAGCCAATAAGTTTTGGTGCGGAGATATTTGAAGATCTTAAAAACTTGTTTAGCCAATTAAGTTAAGTAACTTCATTAGGGGAAGGATCATTAACTCAATTCCACAGATTCATTTGATTCTTAAAGAACCAAAAAAGGTCATGAACATTTGCAATTTGACAATGTCTTGGTCTCAAGTTAAAATCAAATTCATCATCCATTGGTCCTAATTATCATTCCTTTAAATTTCTTGAATTATCTGTCATTTTCCCTTTGCTTTCCCAGCAGAAAAGGACATCCAATTCAGTTGGCATTGTTGTTAAAAGCAGAAGCAAATTTAATTTGGAAAAGCCTTTGTAACTAGTGAGAGTGTCATGCACTATAAACCCACTTTTAACTATTTTTAATATATATATAGATATCATTATACACATTTTTCACCAAATTGTGGTTGCCCTTTGTTGTTTAGTACTCTCTTATGTGCTTTTCCTTTTTCTGACGTACAATCCACTTGCTTTAAATATTGCAATCATCAAAGTCCATCCACACAGATTTATATATATCTCTGGTCAAAAGATTTTTCTTCCAAAGATTGCCAGAATTGATTAATTATTAAATTAATTATATTATATTAGTGATGTTCGCTTTATTAGTGATCCAATGACAAGTTCTTTTTATATGCATTATCAAGTAGCTATATACATTTTATGTACCATTTCAAAAATAGACATGACCTCTTGCCACAACCACCATAGGTGGGGATGAAAATAGGACTAGAAATTTGATGAGGTATCAATATATGTCAATATCTCATAATGAATTGGGATACTTTATTTCTTCTTCTTTTTTTTCCCCAGATAAAAACTTTTTAAGGCCGGATTAAATTGAGTTAAAAATTCAGAAAATTTTAGTTGCCTATTATGCTCTCATGATTTTTATCCTAAAATACAAAGTTTGAACGATTATTAGTTTCACACTTCAAAATCTTCATGGACACGTCTCAATATTGGGTTTTTTTTTTTTTGGGGTCATCTTTCATTTAGAAAGGAGAAAAGAAGAAAGAGGGGGTAAGGGAAAAAAAGAACAAAAGGAGATGATGTTTTTAAAATAATGATATAATGGTTAATTATATCTCTTTTTGTCTTTCAATTTGATTATAATTTTTAATGAAATTAATTTGCAGGTCCCTATGATTTCACCTAATTTTTAATAAGGTCATTGTAGGCCTTTTCTTGTTATCAAGTCCTTATATAGTTTTATCTGATTTTTAATGAAGTTTTTGTAGTTTTTTATTTTATTTTATCACTTCCATATCATTTGACCTAACTTTTAATCACGTCTCTGTGGTCTTTAAAATGGATTTATAATCTATAAGGATTTGACTAAAAAGTTATAAGGACATGTTAAAAAGAAAACAAATTACAAAAACTTAATTAAAAATTAGTTTACACTATAGTAACCTACATATTAATTTTTCCTAATTTTTCTGATCTTTCACAATATTTCACAAAACTAGAAAAAAATTAAAATTTTGATCCTGAAAGTTTTACTTAGTTTGTAAATTGCTCTGTATATTTTAAAGATATTTCTGAAAGGGGGCAAGTAGAGAAAGTATTTTCAAACAAGTCGCGCCTATATTATTCTAAAAATTTTGAACTATCCTTAATATTAAAAAATATGCCTCGTCTCTTACACTTCCGTATTAAGATAAATTTTATTGCCCAATAAAATCCAATGCTAACTTTTACGGGAAAAAACTGTGCTAATTCAATATTTTTTAAATATGTATTGATAAATTATAATATCAATATATTGATTCTTTAAAAAAATTTGTTAGTATAAGGAATAGTATCGATATTGTTAAAATAATATAATTACTTCTAAAATCAAATCAATACTGAAAATGAAAATAAACTAACTTCAGCTTCCCTCCCCTCGCCCTCTAAACCAAACAAAATATTATTAAAATTTTAAAATATAAGTTGAGGTTTAAAAAATAGTGAGATGTACATTCTTTAAAAAATTATAATGTAAGCTTTGATTATTATGTTATAATCTAACCACTGACTATTGTTAAGCCTGTTGGCAACAAAAAAAAAAAGATGTTAATCCACAATAAAAATGCAAAAGAGGCTAAACTACTCTTTTGCAATACAAAAAGCAGAAGATGAAGAAAAGAAGGCAAGGGAGGAAAATAAATGTACAAACATGCAATTTTACAGAAGTAATATATACGTAACTTATTTTGTGCTGCTAATTAATGTTCTTTGCCAATCCTCAGTGTTATTATTTGCAGATGATGCCTGTTAATGATTTGGGATTTGGGAGAAGTTCTTGCAGCAGCTGAACCAATACTCAGCAACAAGTTTAGAGAAAGAAGAGTTTGTCTCCATTAGCTTTGAAGGCTCATCATATTCCATCACTTTCCCTACATTCACACGAACACAAGACATAACAGTTTATTTTCTTCTTCTATTTCTTATCATATGAGAACTCTAAAACAGACCAAGCTATTTGTTGTCTATTTGTCTCATCATCCCAACAGATAAAATTGTTTATTATTCCTCTTGTCTTAAATATAGGATTTAATTAGGGAGTCAGTTTTGGTTCTAAACGTAAGACCTTAATCCATTTTATCTCTCATATTTATAATTTACTTCCAAAGTAATTGATAGAACTTATAAACTAATATATAATCTAATGCCATATAAGAGCATCTTAGGGAGAACAAGTCACATTTGTCAAGATTAAGTAGTTTATTTAGTTTTTTTTAATTTGCTCAAATCAACTTAATTCACTATCCTCTTAAAGTGAACACAGGACAGATACACTTAGAGATACCAACATCTTGGGACCTGAAGACATGCTGGAGCCAATTGACTATGTCACAAAGTAAAGTAGCAGGCATCTGTAAAACATTCTTAGAAAAGCTTAGTATATGAAAATCAAGAGAAACAACTGACTCACATACCATAAGAGAGAACCATAATCATATCACTGTCTATAACAGTTGGAACTCTGTGAGCCACAGTTATAACTGTGCATCCTGCAAACTCTTGTCTGATAACTCGTTGCAAAATGGTATCAGTGGCAGAATCAATGGAGGCAGTGGCCTCATCAAGAACAAGAATTCTATTTCGCTTGAGAAGTACTCTTCCAAGACAAAAAAGTTGGCGCTGTCCCAAACTCCAATTTTCTCCTTCATCACTCACTGTTGAAATTTTCAGAATGATGGTTATTCAGTTACATTTGCATCTCACAACTTAATTTGAAATTTTGTAACACGAAAATATAGCTCCAATTGCTTAAATATGGTTTAAGTCACAAATAAAAATAGTATAAACTTTCCAGGTGCAATGTTATCTATTACGTGAGCTTCTAAGATCAACCTCGCATTTTTACTTAGCAAACTAAAATTTTAAAAGTTGAATCAGTTATTTGCAATTATTCTTACAAGCCATTTTAGTAACTACTCAAGAGTTGCTTCTATATCTATATCCATATGTATCAGATTGCAAGCATCAAGTTTCAGGATCAAACTCACCAGAAGAGTCCAGTAGATTGGGTAGATTGATGACTGTTGCCTTGAGCTGGCATTTCTCTAAAGCCTGTAATAATGATCATATAGTAAACATCAAATCTGAACTCAGAATAAATCTAATGTCGAACATAATGAGATTTAATTAGTTATATGTTTTTCCACTGTAGAGGTAATTCACTGATTCATTCTACCTTCCATATTTCATCGTCAGAGTAGAGGCCTAGAGGATCCAAGTTGGTTCTAATGCTACCCTTAAAAAGAGTGGGTTCTTGAGGAATAATGCTCAGCTTCATTCTCAAATCCTTCAAACCCATTGGTAATATCCTGATCCCATCTATACGAATATCACCTCTTGCAGGATCAACCAAGCGAAACAAAGCACTTACAAGTGTACTTTTCCCACTTCCAGTCCTCCCTACAATTCCCACTCTACTCCCTTCTGTAAACGTACAGGTAATTCCCTTAAGGACTAATGGAGCATTTGGGCGATACCTTATCTGAATTCAAAATATTGAAAAGAACAATGATCAGATTCCAACTCATACATTTAAATATGAAAAAGGGAACAAGTCTTTAAAATGATGTATAATTTGTTTAGTTACCTCAAGATTTTGGAGCTCAATCCTACCCTTGGAGGGCCATGAAAGTGGAGGTTTTCTGTCCTCCACAATTTCAGGAGGCTCTTCTGGTATGTGAATAAACTGTTTAATTCTTTCAACGGAAACAACATAATTTGATAAATTGCAGAACCAAGTACTAAGAAAAATTTGGCATCCTGTCAATGACAAAGCATATGATAGAGAAAGTCCTGCAAGGCCTGCACACGATAAATATTAAGAATTATTAGCATATTAACAACCTTATAAACAAGAGCTTTAAGATGGAATATACATTAATTTCTCATAATACTGTTACCTGGGGGTACAAGCCCCTTTGGAAGTAGAACTAGCAATAAAGCTGCTGTGAATAGTGTCAAATTCTGAAGTACTTCAATCCTTAAAATCAACCATTCTGCGGCCACAATAGAATGAAAGAATAGTTTTGCATCTGTGTCCACAAGCTTGAGGTAATTTTGGAAAAATCTGTTTGCCATGTTGAAAGCTCTCACAGTCACCACTCCTAATGATGTCTCGTCGGTGAAATTCATAACCGGAGCTTTGGTTGTTCCATTGATTCTCATTAGTTCCCTAGAAGAGGCTTGATAATAGCCCTTTGAACCGAAAGAGATGTAATAATCAGCCTCATTATAACAGTGGCAAAATAAGAAATCAAAAAAAAGAAGATGAGGGAATGGATAAACCTGAATGTATTTAGAGGCTATCAAGGCGGGAACTGCAACAATAAGTACTTGCCACGTGACTGAAACAATTATCCCAATTATTGTCAGAAGTTCTATTGCCCCAGCTGCTACAAAGGTGAGTGCATAAGGTAAATCGAAGTCCAATATACTCAAATCTGATGAAGCCTGCAAGTGAGAAAGATTTCACATTCATTTGTAGAATGATTAACTAAATTTAATGTTTTTCCATGAATAATGCGAATTTATATAAATTAATTAGCCAACATAGTTGGAGATGAAGTCATCTTACTCGGGTCAAAATTCTTCCTACTGGGGTTGAGTCAAAAAAGAGCATAGGGGCCTTGAAGATAGCATTATTGAAACTAGAGAAGAAAGAAGCAGAAGCTTTTAATCCAAGATGTGCACACATGATAGATCTTATGCACACAAAACTAACGCTTATAAGTGAAACTATTGCGTAAACCCCAATCAAGATGCCATTAGTTACTTTTGGCACTTCAGTGGCTAGAGCAAGCCAAAAAGTTGATGCTGCTTGTAAACCAATAAAAGCCACCTGTGCTACAATGATCAAACCCAGAAGCAATGATCCATTGGAGAGATAAATATAATCCCAAAATGGCTTCCAGCCAACATCACCAATCTCCTTTTCTTCTTCCTGTGTAAGTTGTAATCCGTGTTGACCTTTCATTGAAACCTGCTCAGTCTTATGATCTTCAGGGAGATGAAATCCATGAGACTCCAATGGCTGAAGAACATTTATCACATCTTCAAACTCCCCTGGGATCTCATTGTTTTGATCTGCCCCTGATATTGCTTCTCTATGGGCATTTACAAGTTGTTCAAGGGCTGTCCCTTCTGTCAGAAGATCTTCATAACATCCTGATTGAGTAACTACTCCACCCTCCATGACGAGAATTTTATCAACTTGTGAGAGAAACTCCACTTGATGAGTCACTAGAATTACAGTTTTCTTCTTCAGAGCATTCAAGACACAATCCTGTAATTACATGAAAGAAACTAAGACTAATATACTAAAAGGAGGCCCAGAGTTTTATCATAATTGTAAGAATCTGAAAAAATTTCTTGTTACATTGAATAGAATAGCAGCAGTATGCGCATCCACTGCACTGAAAGGGTCGTCTAATAGATAAACATCAGCATCATTATATACCGCACGAGCCAGTTGAATCCTTTGCTTTTGTCCTCCACTCAAGTTGGTCCCTCGCTGACCTATTTCTGTAAGATCACCGTGGCTAAAGGCATTGATATCCTTATCCAAGGCACATACTTTTATGGCATTCTCATATCTGGTTTCATCCATCGGTTTGCCGAAGAGTATATTATGGCGAACTGTCCCACTTTGGATCCAAGATTTTTGAGAAACATAGGCTATACTTCCACCCACCTTAACCTGCTTTTAGTTATCATTTAAAAAGGAAAAAAAAAACTGGTAAACATCTTTTATTTAATCATCCATGTTATGTGGACTTTGGGAGTGTCATACTCCTAAATGCTAGTACATGAGTTATCTGATGAAAATCTGAAATTAATTAATAGCGTTCAAAAGGTAAGGCTTCAAAATTCAAACCCTAGCATTTGAGATTGGTATGTCCAATAATCATATGAGCCATGCAATAAAACTAATTATAAAATGGGAAATGAAAGAATATGGTACTATAATTATAAACTTCATCAAAAACCAAAAGGTAGGACACAAAGAAGAAAGCATACATGTTGCAACTTGGAATGCATCCAAGAATTTAATAATTTGATGATGATGATGATGATGAAGGTAAAATGAATAATTCTCAACTCACAGTTCCTGAAATTTTGGGTATCTCGCCAAGTATTGCATATATGAAGGATGATTTTCCAGCTCCAATTGGTCCACAAATTGCAATTTTCTGTCCCCATTCGATTTTTACATTCAAATCTCTCAAAGTTGGATACATCGACTCCAAATCCCAACTGAAGTTACCTGCTTGCATTTCCACGCTATTAACTGAATTTTGCATTAAGTTTCTTCCAGTGACATCATCACTAAGCTCATCATCAAGCAAAAAGGCATTGAGACGATCGAACGAGACCATAACTTGGATTATAACAGAAAGAGCCTCTGGAATAATTCTAACAGGATCACCCATGCTCCTCAAAGTAGCAAGAATAGTGAATATGGTTCCAGCATTTAAAGGGGCACTTTCCAAAAGAGCGCATCCAAGGAAGATTACAGAGGAAACAATCAATGGAGACATCCAATAGATAAATGATCCATGAGCTTTTATGAACTGAGCCTTAGCCAGCCACTTGAACTCTTTGGACCGTAGGGTTTCTACCGAGGTCTTGAACTTCTCCTCCCAAGATTGCAACTTTATGATTTTCATATTATTTAAGATCTCTGAAGTTGACCTTAGACGTTCATCCTGTGCAACCATAAATTCTGACAGACACCTTTGGATGATCTTTGCAATGGGCATGTTAAGAAACCCACAGATCAAAATGGGGACTAAACCAGGAAGAGCACCAAGACCAACAACACCAAATAGAACCCCAATAGATAGAAGAAGCTGTACTACTGAAGTCCATGTAGTGTGAAACCACCATGGAAATTCTCCCATTCTATATGCATCAACTCCTATGTAATTCACAATCTCCCCAGTTGAGTGTCTTCTTCTGGCTGCATTTGAAAGCTTCAACTGCTTGTTATATATTGCCACCATTAGAGCTGATCTCATTCTCATTCCTGACCTTCTCGATCGAAAAAACCAGTGCCTTTGAGGCAAAGACTCAGTGACCTTGCATATAATCAGACAACCCAGTATGGCAAGACCCTCTTTTAGATTTTCCTCTTCACTATTTGCATAGTTAACAAAAGCATAGAGCACCAAAGGAGAAACTACCACAGAAATTGTCCTAAGCAATGCCAGGATTCCTATGAGAAAGTTCTCTTTCATGTAAACTCTTAATATGGACCACATAACCAAGTTTTTAGTACTGTTGTTTTTGCTTCTATCCCTCAAAAGGGAATCCCATACATGAGAAAAATTTTGGTAGGCTAAAGAAGCTTCATCTTCAGACACAAGAGACGGGATGTCTTGCAGATCCAATGGCTTTGAATAGCCCAATTTCAGTAAGGAATTAATCCACGAGAAAGTCAATTTGCTGAGGAAATTGGCACGTGCAAGTTTTGATTCTTTATTTTCATCCTTTTGAGATAAAAGAGGCTGTGACATAGTATTATTTTGACTGCTTTGAGGTGCAAAATAGAGGCTTCGGAAGGCACAGAAAACAAGTGAAAAATGCACAGGCCATTGAACCATATCAAGTATTTGAATGTTATGCCCTTTGAACAGAACCTCAATATTGAGAGCTGAAACAAGTGTGCATGAAGAGGCCCACCAAACAAGGTTTAGAACTTGTAAACATTTAGATCTCTGAACAAGTAAAGAAACTGATAGAGAAATCCAGACTAGTCCTCTGAAAAAATAAATTAACCACCTCAGCTTCCTAAAGTCTTCAGATTCGGCAATAAGACACCACAGACCATTACCGAAATATGCAATGCTTATGAGAGCACAACAGACTGAGACTACCGAACAAACCCATCCTTTTCTGTGGCTGTCACTTGCATTGTTTTTTCTGATAAAATTGCAAAGCAAGGATATGTAAAAGGCACAGAGAAAGAGAAGATTCACGGTGTCTATGATGCTCCTTTGAGTGCAAAAGGAAGTGAAATCAAAATCTCTGAGACTTATCCATGAGAAACCCCCTGCACATCCAATCAAAAGAGTGTGTTATCATTTTGTACAAGGTGAGAAGGCTTGTTGTTGCCGCTTTGTCTTTTCTTGACATACATCAAACACATTACAGACATAACTCTCTTCAAGAATGTCATAGCGTGAAAAGAAGCGAAAACCCATCGAACATTTTTAGAAGTAATTAGTTATTTAGTACCTTCCATAGTCTGAATTTATATAAAAGCAAAAAAGAATTAGCAAAGTGTAACATACCTGTTGGACCTGCTAAGTTGGCCATTTTTGGAGTTTCAAAGGTTTGATGTTTTTGCAGCTCTTAGGCTTCAATGATGGAGTCACAGAAGCACTTGCCTCTAGTGCCTTAAAAACTTCCAGTCACGTTTGCAGCCCGTCATCATTCCTGTTGATGCCACACTTGATTGGTGGATAAACCAGAGGCAGAAACGAATTTGACCTTTGGCTTTTACATTTATCTTTGGTTTAAATCAATGTTCACTCTTTTTATATATAATGATACAATGTTTTTATTGTGAAGGTGGAATGAGAGATGAGCTAACTGTGGTATTCAGCTGCATTTGTTATGAGGACAACATGCTTTTGTCTTTTGTATTTTCGATCCAATTTGGATTTTCTTTTGTGTTCATTACAACGTGACCCCTTTTTAGCCAAATTTTTGGACCGGAAGATCTCATTTGCTGATGCCTTTCCTTATTATATCCTCCATCCAATGTTAAATGTACAGCCTAGTTAACTAATTCATAAAGATTAAGAAAATTTATTAAGTGAGCTACAATTGCATGAAAAACATGTGTTATTTAAATACCCCGAAGAGAGAGAGAGGGAGTATAAAACGTAGGAGAGAGAAATAAGAAAAAGTGAAAAACTATGAAATTAATGAGAGTAATCTATGAAAAAAATATTAAATGAAGGAGATAAATAATATTAATGTCCTATATTTAAGACCAAAACAAATCTTTTAATTAAGAAAGAATTAACATCTTTCTACCTTAGCTACAATTACACATAAAGCTAATCATGAAATTGTTTTTGAGGAAAATGTACTATTTAATTATAGAAATTAATTTTTATAAACTTCAAATATTTTAAGGATGAGATAGGAATTTTTAAAATATGTAGAAATTTTTAAAATATCGAAACCTATTACAAAAGTTTATCCATGATTACTAAATAATTAATTTTTTGTTAATATAATAATAATAAATAATTAGCATGATACACAATTACATATATAATTTTCTTTCTTTTTCTCATTAATTATTGTCTAATTTGGATCTTTCTAAAGAGTGTCAAGTAAAAATGACCCATGAGTTTCACTAATCATACTTGTACTCTCTTTGCAAAGCTCTGCTATGCAGACGATCCAAAATTCTTAATGTCACCCATTTTCTTAATTAAAAAAATTGGAAAATCGAAAACGCTATGTAATAATTTTTGCAAGCTTCTCATTGTTAGATTATATTTAATGATTTATTTATTAAATGCATTTGGCCGTAATGGCCTCTCCACGTCACACCTAATACAAATTGATAAGCATAGACAATCTGAATTAAACTTTAAACACGGATTAAAGTCGCCTAATTAGGCCGTAAACATCGTTTAATTTACATAACGACATGGAATCCTAGTCATCTGACAAAAACTCCAGCACTATCGAAGACAGAGATGGCATTATTTATTTACTTTGAATTTCCTTTTCAATTTTTGGATGCACACAGTTATTTTCATGTTTATTGATGTATAGTAGCTCGTTTTGGAATCTTTTAATCATTAACCTTATATATTAATTTAAAATTTCACGCTAGGAATCTTTTCGTGTTTACTGATTATTATATATAGTATTTTCACTTCTTTAACTGATGTTGCATTAGCCCAAAAAAAAAAAAAAGAAGGGGAAAAAAAGAATAAAATGTAGAGTGAAAACCAAATGTCATTAAGTCAATTAAAAATGACGTGATTTCTGGAAAATGAAGGATCTTTTAATTATACTTTTGAAAAATGTTTATTTAATTTATTATGTTCATCAACTTAGATCCCCTTAATTGATTAAAGAGATCAGTTGCATATGTATATACACACATATACAAGAGACTCGTATATTTTAGGAGCGGTTCTGGTTGCGGCTGGACCAATACTCAGCAACAAGTTTAGAGAAAGAAGAGTTTGTCTCCATAAGCTTTGAAGGCTCATCATATTCCACCACTTTCCCTGCATTCATGCAAATAGCAAATTCAAAAAATGAAAAAAAAAAAAATGTTAGGCCAAAAAAAATTTCAGACGAAAATAGGAAGTGATAGTATCTGAATTTTCTTGGGAGAACAAGAAACTTAGAAGTAAAAGAAGATATTGGCCAGTCTGTAAGAGATAACCAGTTGCTTCTCTTTAATTCACTTGTTAAATCATGTTGATATATCCTAAAGTTAAAAAGGAGGAGGAAGAAGAAGATTAAACATACCAGAAGAGAGGACCATAACCATATCACTGTCTGTTACAGTTGGGACTCGATGGGCTATAGTTATAACTGTGCACCCTGCAAATTCTTGTCTAATAACTTGCTGCAGGATGGCATCTGTGGTAGAATCAATGGAAGCAGTGGCTTCATCAAGAACAAGAATCTTATTTCGCTTCAGAAGTACTCTTCCTAGGCATAAGAGCTGACGTTGTCCTACACTCCAATTTTCACCTTCATCATTCACTGTCAAAATTTTCATATTACATCAGTTTAGTCATTGCATCTCAAATCTTTGTTAGATTTGACAAGGACAAAATATAGCTTTGAATGCTAGCACCAATTAGAGTTATTACATATAAAAATAATCGTTTGAGATAAAGTAGTATCTAAGCCTCCAGATCTAAGACACCCTGAGTTCGAACTATTTCTGCGAATATAAAGACAGTAGGTATATTCTTAGTTAACATTTTAAGGTGAAAAAGCTTTTGTTTGAGAAAGTTAAAAATATTAATAAAACCAATCAAAAGTCTTCACATAACATTTGAGCTACGTTACTGAGCATGGTACTTAGTAATCTGCTCAGAGTTGTTTCCATATATAGATACACGTCAGATTCCAAGCGTCAAGTTCTTGAATCAAACTCACCAGAAGAGTCCAATTGATTGGGTAGCCTGCTGATTGTTGACTTGAGCTGGCATTTCTCTAAAGCCTGTGAACAAATACAGTAGACATGAAACAAGAACTTGCTGTGAAGCTCATGTGGAACATAATCGGATTATATATATAGTATGTATTCTTTAAACTGTAAAGGCAATTCCTTAAATCTTTACCTCCCAGATTTCTTCGTCAGAGTAGAGGCCAAGAGGATCCAAGTTGGTTCTAATGCTACCCCTAAAAAGAGTGGGTTCTTGAGGAATAATGCTCAGCTTCATCCTCAAATCCTTCAACCCCATTGGTAATATGCTGATCCCATCTATAAGAATATCACCTCTTGCAGGATCAACCAATCGAAACAAAGCACTTACTAGTGTACTTTTCCCACTCCCAGTCCTCCCTACAATTCCCACTCTACTCCCTTCTTTGAATGCGCAAGTGATTCCCTTAAGGACTAATGGAGCATTTGGACGATACCTTATCTGAAATCAATAACGTAGTGACATACTCATTTATCTACATTATAAAAAGAGATGGTCTTTGAAAAAACATATGATCAGTTTCTGTTACCTCAAGGTTTTGAAGCTCAATCCTACCATTGGAAGGCCATGAAGGTGGAGGTTTTCTGTTCTCCACAACTGCAGGTGGGTCTTCTGGTATGTGAATGAACTGTTTGATTCTTTCAACGGAAACAATATAATTTGATAAGTTGCAGAACCAACGACTCATAAAAGTTACGCATATTGTCAATGACAAAGCATATGATAGAGAGAGTCCTGCAAGGCCTGCACCCAAAATACATGTCAAGAATTATTAGTATATTTACAATAAAATAAAATAAAATAAATGCTTAAAAAGAAAGATAAATTAATTTCTCATAAAACTGTTACCTGGGTGCATAAGTCCCTTTGGAAGTAGAACAAGCAGCAAAGCTGCCGTGAAGAGTGTCAAGTTCTGAAGTATTTCAATCCTTAAAATTAACCATTCTGTGGCCACATTAGAATGAAAGAATAGTTTTGCATCTGTGTCCACAAGCTTGAGGTAATTTTGGTAAAATCTATCTGCCATGTTGAAAGCTCTCACAGTCACCACTCCTAATGATGTCTCCGCGGTGAAATTCATAACCGGAGCTTTGGTGGTTCCATTGATTCTCATTAGTTCCCTAGCAGAGGCTTGGTAATAGCCCTTTCAACCAAAAATGTCGTTATAAGCTTCATTTTAACAGAGGCAGAATATGAAATCAACAAAAAGAAAACGAGGGAATGGACAAACCTGAATGTATTTGGAAGTTATTAAGGCGGGAACTGCAACAATAAGTACTTGCCACGTGACTGAAACCATTATTGCAATTATTGTCAGAAGTTCTATTGCACCACCTGCTGAAAAGGTGAGTCCATAAGGTATATCAAAGTCTAACGTACTCAAATCTGACGAAGCCTGCAAGAGAGGAAGATTTCACATTCATTTCTACAATGATTAGCTAAATTTAATGTTTATCAATGAATAGAAGGAAATTATATAAGTTAATTAACCAATATAGTTGGAAATAAAGTCATCTCACTCGGGTCAAAATTCTTCCTACTGGGGGTTGAGTCAAAGAACAGCATAGGAGCCTTGAAGATAGCATTATTGAAACCAGAGAAGAAACAAGCAGAAGCTTTTAATCCAAGGTGGGCCCCCATGATAGATCTTAGCCACACAAAGCCAACACTTAGAAGTGAGATTAATGTGTAAACCCCAATCAAGATGCCATTTGTTACTTTTGGTACTTCAATGGCCAGAGCAAGCCAAAAGGTTGATGCTGCTTGCAAACCAATAAAAGCCACCTGTGCTAAAATGATCAGAGACATAAGCAATGATCCTTTGGAGAGATAAAGATAATCCAAGAATGGCTTCCACCCA
The DNA here is from genome assembly GCF_004799145.2 of Neltuma alba. Classification (NCBI taxonomy): domain Eukaryota; kingdom Viridiplantae; phylum Streptophyta; class Magnoliopsida; order Fabales; family Fabaceae; genus Neltuma; species Neltuma alba. The sequence continues at coordinate 90,937 of NW_021633955.1, forward strand.
ACATCTCCAATCTCCTTTTCTTCTTCTCGCGTAAGTTGTAACACTTGATCTTTGCTAGAAACCTGCTCATTCTTATGATCCTTAGAGAGATCAAATCCACGAGACTCCAGTGGCTGAAGAAC